>NW_027467745.1:175000-230000 GCF_046742065.1 Oratosquilla oratoria
GTGTAGTTGTAAAGAAATGGTGAACAGAGAACCACATTCTGGATCCGATCCGGAAATCAGGTACCGGCCTCTCAGGGTGTCCCTTTCCAGTGGGGCGACGTCGAACTCGGTGAGAGGCTAAATTCATCTCTGGATTCTCTTCCTTCCCCCACTGGCATGAAGGACACAATATATCTTTAATATCTAATTAAGTTACTTTCGTCCATAATTGCTTTTAGCTCTCTTCTCTTACATACCATCTCACACTCCACCATTAGTTAACTTAGTTCCTCCTCGGACCCAACCACAAGCAATGTCATATTAATCACTAGCTCCAAACTCCCGCCCATTATCCTTGCGTTAACCTCCCGTACCACCCCATCCATGTACACACTGAACATCCATGGTGACATTACACAACCCTGACACAGTCCCACCTTTACTTCGAACCACTCATTCTCCATTCCCTTACTCCAACACATGTAAAACCATTTAACTGCTTTCAAATACTGATGACATCCCTTGTAAAAGTTTTGTTGAATGAACAATCTTCTGTGTAAATAATTCTTCTTTTGTTTTCAAGGGGAAATATGGTATGGCTATGGGTAATCCTCTCTCCTGTTCTGGGTAACACTTACATATAATACTTTTTTTGCTAAAATCTATTAGAGAGAAACAAGTTATCTGGTTCAGGTATATAGACGTCTTCTATATTTCTGTTCCCCCAAACTTACCTAATATTGAATTCCTAGTTAAACTTAACTCTCTTGTTCCTTCCATTAAGTTCACCCTTGAAATAGAAAATAGTAACTGTTTGCCCTGATGTAGAATTGATCAGGGATAATGAAGTTTTAAAGACTAAAGTTTATAGAAAACTCACCAATACGTTCATCATTATTACACTTTCATTACTATTCTAATCATCACGTTAATGTAAAAACATCTAATTTTATTTTCATGTACTTGAGAGTTGACAGGATTTCAAACAGCTTTTTATTTCTATTAAGGAACTAGAACCATCCAGAATATTGGTGAAAAGTTAAAATATCCTCTTCATACTCTCAACCTGTGTCTTTAGCGTAGATAAGAAAAAATTATACAATGAGAAGAACCTTAAGACTCTGGTTCTTTTTTGTCATGACAATAATCTTGGCATTGCGAAAATTCTAAAGAAATTGGATGTTAGGGTAGTTTTTAAATACATCACTATCACACAAATACCCTTATCCGGAATACACTACCTAACAACAAAAGGTTTGTGCAAAAGATTCCGTGTCATGAAAAATTTGATTTGGGGCAAACTGGGAAAACTTTGGAAACAAGACTTTCCCAAAATAAATATAGTGTTCGAAATGCCCAAGAAAATAATCCTATATTTTAGAACAAAACATTTAAAAAAAATCATCATATTGACTGGTCTAGGGATAAAATCAAAGCGGGTCCAGGCGTTTGCCTGAGGGGAACGTAATTGAATCGTGTTTAATCTCAGGCACATCTGGTAAGAACATCAACATAAGTTATGGACATCTTAAATGCGATATATTGTTAACAGATTTATTGCTTAAGGAGTACTCGCCAGATTGACCTGGCGGTAGTCAGGTAGAGGGAGGAAGGTCAGATAATGTTCCTCTCTTCATTCATATGAACATGCTTCCCCTTCTCTGTTCCCTTTTGTCCGCCTTTCTTTAAGGTTTTATACTTAACCCCTCTAACATCCTTGTCTCTATGTAATACGTCTGAGGATGTATTGTGAGCAAGTATTTATTGTTTTCAAGTTTCTTTTCTATTTGCGTAGATGGCTTCACGGTGAAAGCCCTCCATATATATATATCTACCTCAGAACTACCTCGAACTAATGTGATGTTGAGAGTGAAAGTTCCACGTTTAAAATAGAGTAAGAGAAAAACAACAGATAGACGAAATATGAGTAAGGGAAAATATAAAAATATGATCATTGTCGCGTTTGGTTATGGTGTATTATGGTGAATATTTCGTCTGTGATCTCAAGCGGTCTGTGCTATCTCATGCTAGTACTGCTATTGTAATACTGTATGTATCTCCACAGTGTATGGGGAGTAGTGAAATATACGTGGAAAAGCGAGGCTGGTGGTATTTCATTTCGTATTTCCTCTCTGAGTAATTGCTCGTGATGGAAACCATTCAGAACCCTTCCCTCACCATTGCAACAAACGTCTAGGTTCGTTACAATACATACGTACGTATATATTTATATATATATATATATATATATATATATATAATATATATATATATAATATATATATATATATATATATATATATATATATATATATATATATATATATATGAGAGTGTGGGTGGAGGGATGAATAAGCGAAGATGGGCTGGAACTCTTTTATTGTTTATACGTTTCGACCGACTCGGTCTTCTTCAGTAAGCTGTCTATAAACAGTTCGAACCTTACAATTATACACTCGAAGTTGAAAACTGGGATAGGTCATCCCGCTGGCTGGCTGGGGATTCCCATTCCCGTACTAGGTGCATGCTTCTCAACTGTGCCGCAATGGGAATCCCCAGACAGCCAGCGGGATGACCTGCCCGAGTTTCCAAATTTCGAGTGAATAATTGCAAGGTTCGAGCTGTTTGTAGACAGCTTACCGAAGAAGACAGAGTCGGTTGAAACGTATAAGCAATAAAGGAGCTCCAGACCATCTTCGCTTGTCCTTCCTTCACCTACACTCATCTGTCAAATCCATTCAATAAATAAATAAATAAATATATATATATATATATATATATATATGTATATATATATTTGGTTTTCACATCTCCGTGAAACAAATTATGCAAAATTACTACAGGAGAAAAGAAACTTTAAGACAGGGATGGGACAGCCTCCCCCTTTATGATTCTTGACTCTACAACCCAAAAGCTCAACAGCAACAAAAAACGCAGAAGCTGAACTCCTTAAGAGAAGAGAGCTTTAAGAATGAACAATTGCTGGCGCGGTAAATATTTTTCATTCATTTATATTTAGTGATGCTTTTAAAGGTCGGTGCACGATTTTTTTTTTCAAAAATCCAAGAAGAGTAAATAAAAAGCATTGCCGACCATTCCCACGATATATTTTTGCTATCAAACTTGAAGTTAGAAAAAATACGCCATTTTTCAATTAAAAAAAATCGTCTGCAGTTCGAAAACAAATTTGGGAAGCATCGCAAGTGTGATGTTTGAGAAGTCATACGTCTGTATTCACGCGCCATTGTAATCACTGAATCTGTTGAATAGCTGTGAGAAAAATGGATAGATTATGGTCTGTTGTGTAGCTGCCGAGTGTAAAAACGGTTATGGAGTGTACCAACAAAACCGTCAATAATTTGGATTTCCACATCTTTAAGACTAAGCTTCCAACGCCTCTTGATCTGCCCCTATCCTATTTCTGATGTTTTGGGATCCTCCCTTGTAATATATAGTACCCTAACATATATAAATACAAAAATTAATGTAGAAAATTCCCTTATAAAGTATAAAATTCCCTCCCTCTATGACTGCAGAATTTTCAACAAGGCATATTACATATCACAATAAATGTCTCTCTAATGATTTTTATATCTCAAAATTATGGTTTTAGTCTAATTTTCCCTTATGCAGGACTGTATACCAATCCCAGTCACATACGTTCATGCAAGTTATATCTTATTGGATATAAGAAGGATAACAAAATATGCGTCATTTCCTCAGTTACTGCCAGGATATCAAAAGTGAAAAAGCTATAGGAAAAGATAAAGATCTTTGGGTGCTTTTATGGATCTGGAAAAGGCTTACGACAGGATAGACAGGAAGGCACTGTGGGAGGTATTGCATTTATATGGGATAGAAGGAAAGCTGTTAAGATCAGCCAAGAGTTTTTATGAGAGTAGTAGAGCTTGTGTTAGGATTAGGAATGGAAAGAGTGAGTGGTTTGAGGTAAAGGTGGGACTTCGTCAGGGATGTGTTATGTCGCCTTGGGTGTTCAATTTATGCATGGATTGGGTGGTGCGAGAGGTAAATGCAAGGGTGGTGGGCCAGGGATTGATGATGGTTTAAGGAAATGGAGAAAAGTGGGAGATAAGCCAGTTGTTGTTTGCTGACGACACTGCGCTTGTAGCAGGATCAGAGATGTACAAGGGGAGAAAGTGGCAGCAGACTGGAGGAAGTGGATAGTTTTAGATACTTGGGTACGAATGTGGCGGGAATGGGAGGAGTGGAGGTGGAAGTAGAATGTAGATTGAGTGAAACAAGTAAACACTTAGGGGGATTAAAAAATGTAATGAGAAATAGACATTTGGGAACGGATGCTAAGAGGAGACTGTATGAAGGAGTGATTGTGCTGATAGCACTGTATGGGGCAGAAACATGGAACATAAGAGAGGAATAGAGGAGGAGTTTGAATGTGTTTGAGATGAAGTGCCTGAGGAGTATGATAGTGGTTACTAGGCTGGATAGAGTGAGAAATGAGGAGATGAGGAGGAGAACGGGGGTGAAAAGGGATTTGGGAGATAAGGTTGATGAAAGAGTATTTGGATGGTTTGGACACATAGAAAGAATGAGTGAAGAAAGACTAGTAAAAGAGGTGTGGAAGGCAGAGGTGGAAGGAGTGAACATGAGGGATCGACCTAGGATGAGATGGATAGATGGGGTAAAAGGGGCATTGGGAAAGAGGGGAATGTCTGCTGAGTAAGGACGGAAGAGGACAGAAGATAGGAGTGAATGGATAATGGTCGTGTAAGGATGATGCTGTGATGCACGAAGGGGAATGGGTGGGGGATGGGGAGGTGAGGGAGTATGTGTTAGAAATAAATTGACGCAGCCCGAAGGGATTTCTTCCCGTCTTCTCCTTTTCTGCATGAGGGAGCGGAAAGGGGGGGGGGTCGCCGATTTAATGAAGCAGCCTTACTGTGGATATGCTGTATTGCTTCTGACCCAGGGCAGCAGGCGAGATGTAGGGATGACCCGTCATCCCGGAGGAGCCAAGAAAAGATGGAGGGAGGGGTGGTGGATGGGAGTGGAGTATGTGGGGATGGAATGAGTGGGAGCAGATTTATGCCTCTGACTTTAGCTACTTCCCTTGTAAGGGGAAAAAGCCGTTGGTATATGTATGTATGTAAGATTTACGGATGACATTATTCTTATTTTAGAAAGAGCACAAGACTTTCAAGATATGCTGAGTGATCTGAACAAGGAAAGTCTCAAAGTAATTTTAAAAATAAATAAGAGTAAAACCAAAGTAATGTATAACACGAAAGTTCAAATCAAAACGATTATGATAGATGGTGAGAATCTTGAAGAAATTAATAAGTATAATTATTTCGGCCAGATGGTGAAAGTGACTAAAGATCATGACAATGAAATAAAAATGCGTATTACAACTGGTTGGAAAAATTTGGTAAGTATAACAAGATCACGAGAGATTCTCTACCTTTACGTCTGAAACGCAGAGTTTAAAGTTTACAATCAATATATATTGCCAGCCATTATATACGGATGCGAGACTTGGCGGTGGAGACGGAGCTAAGGAGTGCACAGAGGAAAATGTAGAGATCAATGATGGGAATAACGCTGAGAGTCCGAAAGAGAGTAAGTTGGGTGGGAGAACAGACTGGTGTGAAAGATATTGTGGAGGCTGTAAAAGATAATGGAACTGGGCAGGTAAGTTAGCGTGAACGAAGGATGAACGATGGAGCAAATGTGCAAGAGGGAGACCAGATAGAATGTGGAGTGATGGAGCAGAGGTTGCTGAAATCGTGTGAGTCATGGAATGCTATGAAAGAGGCCGCCTTTCTTCAGCAGTGGACTAAGGATGGCTTATTAACTTATATATATATATATATATATATATATATATATATATATATATAATGTATGTATGTATGTATATATATATATATAATGTATATATATATATAATGTATGTATGTATTATATATATATATATATATATATACATGTAACTAAAGGCGGAGAAAATATACGAGGAATAATGAAAGAATTTAACTGCCTTAACGTTTCGACCCTTTGGGTCTTGATCACAAAGTAATGCTTTGTGATCAAGACCCTAGGGGTCGAAACGTTAAGGCAGTAAAATTCTTCCATTATTCCTCGTATATTTTCTCCGCCTTTAGTTACATTTGTCATAGTTTAAATCAATATATACATATAGTCACCGAAGGATTGGTATTCATGTCTTTCTCCATACAAGCAGAAACACTTTCCATTCAAACTCCCTCTCAGTAACTTTCTTCTGTCCAGTTCCCAACTAATTTTACAGTAGTCTTTCGTCAGCCATATCGTTAGGGCACACACAGATGATCTTGGTCAATCACCTTGAACAAAGGATCCTTCCTAATGCTCGAGATCTTGCTCCTTTAATGTATACGAGACCTCACTGCTCACACCACTGACTTCCGTCATTAGATCCACGCCCTCCCTAACAACAGCTTTCTTCGTTCGTCGTCTGTCTCCTCATGCCTATTTTCCTTCTTTCAGCAGCTGCCTTAAGCTCCACTCACTACGTTCATTGCCCACACAAACTAGATTCCCATTTCACGCCGCCACTTCTTCCAGCTGTTCATTTCCCCTATCTTTCTCTACATCTAACCTTTCGAAACACGACACATCCCCAGACTATGCCCTCACCATGAATGATATATTTCCTTCTCCCTGTGCACCCTCATTACTCTCAGTCTTCTATTTGGGTCTACTGTCTGCAATCAGTAAACCCATACACTGTGTTGGAAATCTTCTTACGGAACTAAAATAGGTTGAAGGGCAGCTGGCAAGCTATATGAAAAAAGACGAGTTCTTGTAAGTAAATTTCTATGATAAGTTACTAAAATGGTGAAGATATGATGAAGTAGAAGAATTTGGCAACCTGATCCAAAGAGACGGTGAGGCGAAGGCGAGAATAAGGGAATAAGGTCAGAGGAAGACTTAGACACGCCGGAGAACGAACGAGCGGAGAGTGTTGTAGCTGCGTGCCGAGGTGAAAACTCCTTCAGCACATCTCTCTTTAAGGACCGTCTTTGCTCTTCACTTCCTTATTGCATCCCTGTATCCATTAGAAAATTCTCTCTCCTACTCTTCGCCTTCTCCTATTTTCTTTTATTTTTTCCTTTTCAAAATGTCCATATTCTTCCTTTCCCGTCTTTTGCATCGCTACATTTCTTATTCATTACTAAGTCTCTTTGTCTACCACCTTCTTTCATCGTTATGATTTATGTCCTAACCTTTCCTTTTTCATCTTTTCTTTTGATCTCCTCATTTCATCCTTGTTCATTCTGTTACCACCACATTTCCATTCCCACATCCTCCACCATTCTCTTACTCATCACGTTTATTCTCCCCTTCTCACTGCCATGGTCACTTCTGCACAACTTCCTTCTCGCTCCCTTCCCTCTTCTCATTCTTTGAAGTCTCTTATGTGCCAATGACACAAAATTCCCCACACTTTCCCCAGTACGCGTACTCATATCTTCATTTCCTTCTCGCGGACTCCACTTGAAGATGTCCGTCCCTTTGCCATCTCTATCCTCGCCTCACTCCCCCCCCCCATCAACCCTTCATCCCGACGCCTCCACCATTCGCTCCTCTGCGCACCGACCAACTTCATCTATTTACTTTTCCATTTTCTTCATTTCTTCTTTTGTCATCTCCTAGCCGCAGCTCTCCCATCTCTCCCTCTGTTTTCCTCGATGTTCTCTTCGAACTTCTATTTCCCTTCCTCCTCCTCTTCCTCTTCCTCATCATCGTCGTCGCCTTCGTCGTCGTCATCATCATCATCATCATCATCATCATCATCACCATTGTCGTCGTCGTCTTCGTCATCGTTATCATCATAACTATTTTAACATAATCATTACCAACGCCAACATCATTGTTGTCATGATATTATCATTCCCACATAATTATTTTCCCGTACGAGGCATTCACTGCGCAATCTTTATGACATTCATACCATCAATATATTAGGGACGTTAGTAACACCCCTATAGACCAGAATTATACATCCTTTTATAAGACGGGAGACTAATCTCCACTTAAAAGTTTGTTGGTCAATTTGAACCTCTACAATCTTTCTGTCTGCAACCCTTCTTCAATTTCTCCTTTGCCACCTCTATGACCCCTCTTCCGTGCTGGTTATCAACGAGGGCATGATTACAATACAAAGAATTTAAAATTTTTACTGTTATTACTACCATTACTACTATCTTATCATTATTATCTCCGTAATTGGGTGAGTATGGACTGTTATCGTGCAGTAGTAATTCCATAACGGCATGCAGCCAATGCTTTGGAGATTTTTAGGGTGTCCGTATGGACTAGTGCCGTGCAACATTTGTTTATGTTAGAGTAAAATCTATTCCTAGACGAATGATGATACTTTTTTGTGCCGCGACAGGCCCCCCTTTGACTCTGTTCACTTCTTTGTGTATACCTGCGTCCCCTGTGGTAGGGGGGGGGGAGCTCGTAAAAGGCGGCAAAATGGAGCTGAGTATCCTGCTCTCTGTATCTTGACAAGAAGTCAAGGCATAAAAGGGTATGGCAGGAGAACTCCAACCAGAACTCTAAAATTTGGTTCATTAAATGTACGTAATTGTGGCACAGATGGGAGTAAAAGGGAAGAGATAGGCAACGTGTTTGTGAGAAGGAAGATGGATTTGTCAGCGTTAAGTGAAGCTAAGCTGAAAGGGAGGGATGACTTCGAACTTGGGAGTGTGGTAGGGAGAGTGTCGGGAGTGATGAGGGGGTAAGGGAGGAAAGGAATATCTCTGCTGATATGTGATAAGATAGGACAGTGCGTGGTGGAGTGGAGGGAAGTATCTCCAAGGTTAATGTGGCTGAAGGTGAAACTGAGGTGAGACATGTGGATAAGATGAAGTTAAGATCATATGGACCCGATACTGAGAGGAGCAAAGAGGAAAGAAAGATTTTTTGGATAGAATTGAGTGCTTAGAGGGAGGCATGTCAATATAATAGTGTTGGGAGACCTCAGTATCTGAGTAGGGGATTAGCCAATACGTGGAGTATTAAGTTTGAAGTATCAGGTAAAAATCACAGTGGAGAGTTGGTGTTGGAGATATGTCTAGAAAGGGACTTGATGACAGCAAACACAATGTTTAAGAAGAAAGTAAAACATAAATATACATGGAAAAGGGTGGTGGATGGAAAAGTGGTTGATGAGGCATTATTGGACTATGTAGTGGCATCCATAGGAATGGTAGAAAGAGTTATGGATACCCATGTTCTTAGGGGAGAGAGTGGGGGAGTTTGAGATCTCTTTTTGGTAGAAAGGGAATTGAGAGTAGAAGATAAGTGGAGGAAGAGGAAAAGTGTGGAAGGCAGAGAGGTGCTTAGACTAAACGATTCAAAAGAGAAGGAAAAGGAGAAAGCATTCCAGAAGATGAAAGGTGTGTGGGAGATGGTAAGGGATAAGAGTAGAGCTAGGAGTAAAAGAGGAATGTGTCCGTTTGAGGGAAGAAGAGACAAGGTGTGCATAGATGGTATGCAGAGTGTGGAGAACGGGAGGAAATAGAAAGAAGGGTAGGGAGTTTTGGGATGATGATGTGAAAATGGTAGCAGAGTAGAAGAAGCGAGCTTATGTAGATGGGTTGCAAGGTAGGACTCGAGAAACATATGCGATGTACAAGAAAAAGAGAGGACAAGCAAAATGTAAGATAAAGAAGGCAAAGAGGAGAGTAAAAGTACAATGGGGGTTAAAGTATGATAAAAAATTATAAGAATGAAAAGATGTTTTGGAAAGAAGTGGACAGAATGTAGGGAATAAGCCAGCTGGGGATGAAAAGATAAAGGTGCTGTAGAACGGATGTCAATGAAAGTTCAGGCGGTCAGGGGAAGTTGGGTAGAGTATTTCAGAGAATTGTTGAAAGTAGATGAGGTTAGGGAGGGATAAATTAGGGCAGTGTGGGCTTTAAAATTAATGTGAGGGTAGAGAAAAGTGAAAGAACTGTTGGAAAAGATGAAGTACAAGGAGCTTCGAAAATTATGAAAGGTGGTAAGCCAGCGGGTTTGGATGGGAAGGGAGGATACCGGAGGACTGGAGACTTGCTTGCATAGTTGGTTTTACAAAGGAAACGGGGACAAATGTAATTGTATGAGTTTTAGAGGGATCGGTTTATTGAATGTTATTGAAAAACTATATGGGAGGGTTTTAATTTAAAGGACCTGGAGAGGAATAGAAGGAATAGTTGGTAAGGAGCAGTGTGAGTTTACGAAGGATAGAGGGTACCAGGATCAAATTTTTGTGCTAAGGCAGATTCGCGAGAATTTTTTTGTCAAAAGGTAAGAATGTTTTTTGGACCTTTATGGGTTTGGAGAAGGCTTATGAGAGGGTAGACAGGAAGACATTGTGCTAGGTATTGCAGATATATGGCATTAGGGGAAAGCTGTTAAAGGCAGTCAAGATTTTTACAAGAGTAGTAGAGCCTGTGTTAGGACTGGAAATGGTGAAAGCGAGCGGTCTGAGGTAAATGTTTGCCTGCGTCAGGGGTGTGTCATGTCGCCATGGCTGTTCAATATATACATGGATGGGTGGTACGTAAAGTAAATGCGAGGATGATAGGTAGAGGATTGGAGATGGTTAGAGATAGTGGAGGGAAGTTGGAGGTAGAGCAGCTGTTGTCTGCGGATGATACTGCAATTAAGGGGCGCGGGTCACAGTGATAGGAATAATCCTCCATAAAAAAAAAATACATTATATATATATATATATATATATATATATATATATATATATATACATATAATATATATATATACGTGTGTGTGTGTGTGTGTGTGTGTGTGTGTGTGTGTGTGTGTGTGTGTGTGTGTGTGTGTGTGTGTGTGTATGTGTGTGTGTTTGTGTAAATGACGTTCAGTCAACTGTAAATTTCGTTTCACCAGATGACACTCAGCAATCGTCTGGTACCCAAAGACTTTTCACGTGTAATCGTTGTCCATCATCTCATCGCGCAAACATGCATAGCTTCAACACATAACTCACAGAATAATGCTTTGGTTGGCAAAACCAACCCGCTGGTTTCATTTCTCATGCAGTATGTAATCAAGTAGATTGCGTCTTGCACACTTACGTTTCGACTGCCGAGGGTCGCCTGCTTTTGCCCCGCTGCAGCGTCGCTGTTGTTCTGTAAGGAGAGGAGAGACGTCAGAGTTGAAGGAATGAACTCCAAAGTGGACACTGGGCATCTGCTGGTTTACGTACCTGTGCACAGTCACCCACAGCAGGTCAATATTCTAAGGCCGGCCATACACTATCATATACACCTGATAGGTACGCCTGAACAGTCACGCCTGTCAGGTATACCTGATAGTGTATGGCGGGAAAAACTAGCCTCTCAGGCGACCTGACAACTGATGAAAATTCGATCAGATGTCAGGTCGCCTGAGATAATAATGAGAGAAAGTACAACTCATCTTCTCGAGAATCCATGGCATACCTGACAGGCGTAACTTTTCAGGCGTACCTGTCAGGTGTACATGATAGTGTATGGCCGGCATAATTCTACAGCAAACAAAATATTCCATTTCCGGTTTAAACTAAATGACAAGTAACCGTGGAAGCGCGAACGAATAGGGTACAACACTGAACAAGCAATAAGACATATTTCAGAATCACCAACTTCTGTTGTACAAATCCAAACAATTGTCTTTATTTCATTGAGCATTTCAAGGACAAATGGTCCAAATCACTTTTTAGAGTCTGCCATTATTTTCTGCTCTCAAAACACTACCTTCCCATGAAATTTATCCCACTATTTACATTCTCCTACCACTTATTTTCGTTTTTCCTTAAAAAAACAAAAACAAAAAACTGTTGTGGACGACCAGTGACTTGCTTCTACACACTTACACTTCTACACACACATATATGAACACGTGAACACAGAAACACACACACACAAGGTGCAGTGGTATCGTTCTCGACCGGCAATTCAGCGATCCGAGATCGAATCCAGCCCCGGCCTGAAAAAAAATTCAGTATCGCTTTATTGCAAGCCGGCACGCCGTCTCTGGTGGACCTAATTACAAGCCGTGTATGCGAGCGTGTAAGGTCACATCATTACCCATAGATCGTACCATACATGAGCTCTGAACTCTCATTAGGGAGGGTAATGGCTGTCAACCATGAATCCAACATGTGATCCAAGACCATGATGAATCACACACATACATACACATACACACACACACACACACACACACACAAGGAAGCAGACATGTTTTCGAGACCACCTGCCTATGGTGTGATAAAGCGCGACGCAGCAACCTGGGTTAGCCTAGTGATCTTGACCCGCTACTCTTACGGTACTAGACGTAGCAAACTAAAATGTGGTCGCGGTTATCCACCTACTTAAGTCACAACTGGATGTAACAATTCAGAGGCAGGAGAGGTCAATCGGGGTCATTGCGGCGACCGACGCCTCGAATTCTAAATTCGTTAAGGGCTTCTAAATTGGTGATTTCAACATTTGGAAAAACTCTAGAAAGGAAAATATTGATTTTATCTTATTATTTAATTTAAATATATATATTCTTTCCTTCTCCGGCGTCGCTCACAATAGGAATCAAATGAAAATAAAAAATCACTTTAGTCTGTTTACATTGCAAAATACTGATAATTCAAACTACAAATATCAAATTTATAAGGTTTTCTAAAGATTATACAGAGGCCACAATAGAAAAGGAACGAATTTCACATTCAAAATAAACACTAGAGGTGATTTCGCAATTGATTTTGAGATTATTGAGATTAAGATAGTTTGAGATTGAGAAGCCTTTTTTCTCAAAAGTCAGTTTCATGACATAGAGCAGAAATGTGAACAAGAAAACACAAACAAGCCTGGCTCAGAAAACAGAAATTGATCAACTTATAATGGAAAATCAGACTATAATAAGCATGAGAAATAATTTTCTCAATACCATAAAAGAAAGCAAGGAGAGGACAAAATTAAACGAGGTTAAGATCAGTAAACTGTTCAAAGTACAAGATGACTGGTTACCTGGTCAACAGAAGGATACAGTAAAATTTAGAGATAACGGAACTGCAGAGAAAAGTTAGGCTTGAAGAAGGAATAGTGAAAGTTAGTAAAAAAGGAAATATCTCGTAAGAAACGTCATTGATAAGACCAGATGTGTCACAAATTTTGGCAGGCGGGAAGACCTCCACCACTTTGTGGAAAGTACGTCAGGACCATGAGATGAAAAAGGCTACGAAAATTACCTCCAAGATTATGGGAAATGACTCAGATACAATTGATCAGATTGACGACGTATTTAGGTTAGGTCAGTGTATTCCTTGTCTGCACATTTTACTTATTTCTGTCTTTCCCATTTCAAGTACAATGTCCAGAATCACATGATCAGTTTTGCCTGCCGGGGTTCTTTCAAACCCAGTCTTGGTGATGTATCTTCACCTCTGTATCTTGTTGGTTCTTTCACCCATTGGTTCATCATGTTATTCATTAATATATTCAGTCATGTACTGACCCACGATTCCTAAATTCCACCTATTTTCCATTTACCTCTCCAGTACTGGATCACATGCTACATTCGTAATCAACACCTACTACCCTTGAGATGAGAGCTTCAAAGGTCATACAGTACAATCTATGTGTAAGGCTGTGACCTTACACACGTTTTACATACGTCATCTTGCTCAAGGGGAACAGCAACATTTTTTCACTTACACAGTTGTAGCTTTACACCTCTATGATTCCGCTTTCATGCCGTGAGAGAGAGAGAGAGAGAGAGAGAGAGAGAGAGAGAGAGAGAGAGAGAGAGAGAGAGAGAGAGAGAGAGAGCGCGAGAAAGAGATGAGACCACAGAGACACAGCTGTGTAGAGAGAGAGAGAGAGAGAGAGAGAGAGAGAGAGAGAGAGAGAGAGAGAGAGAGAGAGAGAGAGAGAGAGAGAGAGAGAGAGAGAGCGATAGAGATGAGAACTCAGTGACACAGCTGTGTAGAGAGAGAGAGAGAGAGAGAGAGAGAGAGAGAGAGAGAGAGAGAGAGAGAGAGAGAGAGAGAGAGCGAAAGAGATGAGAACTCAGTGACACAGCTGTGTAGAGAGAGAGAGAGAGAGAGAGAGAGAGAGAGAGAGAGAGAGAGAGAGAGAGAGAGAGAGAGAGAGAGAGAGAGAGAGAGAGAGAGATGGGAACTCAGTGACTCAGCTGTATTCATGTGTCTTTTCTTGTCCGTGGTCGATTATGCGAGGTGTCGTAGTATGCCTTAATCGATCCATTATTTAGGTGACAGGTTAAAGGTTGTGTAAGCTTTGTTGTCGTCTCGTCAATGTATTGGCAAGACAACAGTAAATCTTACACGACTCTAAATCTGTCTTAAAAATAATGGATCCATATTACATCACCCCACACAATCGACCACTAGCAAGACAAGACTTAGACATGAACACAGTCTTGATAAACAGAGTGGGATCCTCATAGACTGCTGTTCTGGCAAAGCCTCAGCTACAATGGGCGGGTCATGTTATCCCCATACCTGAAAACCATCTTCCCCGACATATTTTTACGGAAAACTACCTGATTCAGGGCGCAACGCAGGGGGTCAGAAAAAAGGCTATAATATCAGATAAAAACCACACTCAAGGTGTAATATCGCAGCAACTGATCTTGAAAAATCGCTTCTGATCGCACCTTATGGCGTACAAGTGCTCACAAAGGGTCAAACACCTTAAGTTTGCTCGTAACCGACGTGAGAAAAAAGGATCAGTTCAACAATAGTTTATTGACCTGACCCAGAGCTGACTTACAAGGAGTGAGGAAGGATATGCAGGTCAAGAATTGGGTTCCACAATGACCTCTGCTGGTATCAGCACCAAAGACCTCAGTATCACCACCCAGCCTCAATCATCATATCATACTTCACCGGAACACTGTCGTTGTCGTCGATCTCCGACGGACAGCAATAAACAAGTAAGCGTACATGTGAAAAAGCGCGAACTCTGGTAAATTCACTCCGTAGAGTTATGCCAAGGATGCCCGGAAGACCGTTGGGTAGGTTGGACGAGGGTTAAGGGCTAAGTCCAATGCAGAGGACAGCCAAAATTGTTTGCGGTACACAGTGACACTTCATCTCTGTGTTGTAATGAACACTCGTATAATATGGCTACACACGCGACATGATACGAAACTGCATACTCGCATTTATACAAATAAAATAGGTCTAGGACACAACACGGCGTTATCAGGTATACCCACAAACGCACGAAAAAAAACCCACACTAACTGGGTATATGAATATTTGACGAATATTATCATTGCATTGGAAAACTGGCAGTGTAGTAGGTAACACTCCAGGACAGTTCTGAATAGATAAGTACATGTCGCAAAGGTTTCTTGAAGGTATATAGGCGAGGTTAAGCATCAAGTCACGATAAGGTACTTATCATTACGTATGTTCAAACTATTCATTGAGCCATGTATAGCACCGTTATGTACTGCGTTATGGATGTATCTTTTAGGCTGATGTCATAGATAGCAGTCACTACAATGTGACCGGTGGTCATAATGGAAACAAGATTTTGTTTTGTTGGCTTAGTAATGCGACACCGTTTCTTGGCATTGCCCTTTACGTAGGTTAGACACGGCGTAACAGTACCTTAACTTCCCTAACCAATTATATAACTTACACTTGATAAAATACAGATGTTGGGATCGCTAATAATAATGTATCGTGACCACGCTATGCCACCGTCACACACCACAATCCCAATCAGGACTTGAATCTGCGAATAATGATTTGGATATCATGGTAGTGTTGACTCATTATATTACATATTTACCAAGCTCTACTGATGCATATCTTTACGTTATGGAGTTGCCTATGTGTCGCCACTTGTTACGTACAATGGCCTACGAGTCAGCTCTCCTCTATTAGTCTGCCTTAGACCGAGTTATCCGGTCTGCAGCCTGACTGTAGGATTAGAGGTAGGGTAACAAATAATCGGAAGATCCCAGAAGAAATATTAAACGTGAAGTTTAAGCAACAAAAATATATTGTCACATATATAAAGAAAACAAAGATGGGTCAATTAGATCAAAAGATGGATAATAATAATAATAATAATAATAATAATAATAATAATAATAATAATAATAATAATAATAATAATAATAATAATAATAATAATGATAATAATAATGAGACTAATTGAGAAAAAAGGTTCTATGGGTGATCACTTCAAACAAGTCTTCTCAGAGGTTTAACCTAACCAGAGTTAGGTCTTGGCACAAAAGTGGATTAATTGGAAATGACTCAAAACAAGAGGATGAGCGAGCTTGTATAGTTGTAAAGCGGAAGTGGTATGGCAACAAGGAAGAGGGAGGAACTACGCACTTCCAGAAAGTCTGTTCTGACTTCACATAGTCAAACTGCCGTTCCCTGGGTCGAATGCGCTTGCGAGTCGACCGGAAGTGTGTGACAAGGCACTTAGGACTAACCGCTCGCGAAAAAGCTGGCTCTGACGTCACACAGTCAATCGGCCGTTTTATCGGGCGAATATGTTTACAAGTCAACCGGTGTGTACGTGCCTTGTGACAAATATTCTTACAATTTTGATAACATACATAAAATTGCACTTGTTAATGGCGCAGTTTGCATTTACATACGAACATACAAATAAGAATACAAAAACATTGTACATAATACGTGATGACAAACACATAATACACAATAATTTGCACACGTGGGTAAAGCATTATTAAAAGTAAAAATATTCATACAGATAGTAACATAATAATTAAATTATGTTACAATCCATTACATATGTCTATAACCCTAAATATGTTTACATCACATGTGCATATGTGTCCCTATACATGAAACTAAAGTACTTGTGTCTCGCCCTTGGCGTCAACTTCAAATATATGAGTATTATGCATGGTTATTTTTTGAGACTGGCTAATAGGGGTCTAGGCATTGACCCGGGATCCCATTTGCGAACATGCCTGAGCCTTATGTTGTTCGTCTTCTTTAATAATCGCATAACTTCGGTGAAAGTTTCTGAGGCTAGAAATTATGTACATGTCGTGATTTGAGAGTTGAGAGAAGGTTTTTATTTTATATGTGGATTTCAATATGCGGAGTTGGGAGGTGTCTCGGTTTACAGGATGGAAGTACCTTCGACTAACATTTCTCTAGTTAAACTAATCCCGTGGACCTCTTCTATATTCATACACCAGACTTTGAAGCCCTGGGATGTCAGTGTTGGGGCTTTTTTTCTTCTTTTTTAGGTGATGTGTTTTCTTGTTTTTGTAGAAGATTGTGAAGTCCAGTCTGTCATCCTTGTTGGTGGTTTCTACACAATAAGGACGACAGACTGGACCTCACAATATTCTACAAAAACAAGAAAACACATCACCTCCTCATAGATATGATGATTAACTTCTTTTATTTGGTAGGCCCCGCTGCCTCCAATCATTCAACTTTGTAAAGTTCTAGGCTGTCTGTTCCATTTTGTTTTGGTTCTCTTCATAGATAGGCTTCTACCTCTCAAGTCACTAAAATTTTTTGTTTAGGAGAATTAAATTCTAGAGTTTTCTACATCTTTCTTCTGTTCAATCTAATTAAGAATACACAAAGCACTCTCTGAGGTTTTTCTAAGGAATCCCCCGAGAGCACGTATACAAGGTCCTACATGAACTTTGCAGTGACGTAGTTATTTCCTTAGTCCAAGGACCTTTAACTTTATATTTAATATCCTCCCCAAAGGGCGTGATCTTACATTTTTACACCAATTAGTATTTTCTCCTCCACCCTTTCACCAATCAGATTCTTTGTTTCAAGCTTTTACGGCAATATTGTTTAATTAGAATAATCTCAAGCCTCTGCATAATTACATTATAATTTAAGTTACAAAGGAGTGTCATTTCAGCATCATGTAAATATATATATTCAAGCTCCCGAGCCCAGCTATTTTACTGCCTACACAAAGGGGATTAAACAACCCCTCTTTCTATCTTCTTTCCCACCGGCCTCTTACAGGCCTTGGCAGCTACCACTTGGTCGCCCCGACCAACCCTTTCCTACCTGCCTCTTACAGAGATCCGGCATACTACAATCTCATGCTGGCAAGTGTTTGATTCTTTTTAATGTCTTCATCTTTTTTATTACAACCAATGATGTTTAAGCAGCGATAATTAAGGAGAAAAGAATAATTATGAAAATAAATACATCATAGTTATAATAAGAGTTGTTTCTGTTTGACCTCAATAGATGTAGCTACCACTTGGTCGCCCTGACCAACCATTTTCTACCTGCCTCTTACAGAGATCCGGCATACTACAATTTCTCATGTTGGCAAGTGTTTGATTCTTTTTAATGTCTTCATCTTTTTTATTACAACCAATGATGTTTAAGCAGCGATAACTAAGGAGGAGAAAAGAATAATTATGAAAATAAATACATCATGGCTATAATAAGAGTTGTTTCTGTTTGACCTCAATAGATGTAGCTACTACTTGGTCGCCCCGACCAACCCTTTTCTACCTGCCTCTTACAGAGATCCGGCATACTACAATTTCTCATACTGTTTGATTCTTTTTAATGTCTTTATCTTTTTTATTACAACCAATGATGTTTAAGCAGCGATAACTAAGGAGGAGAAAAGAATAATTATGAAAATAAATACATCATAGTTATAATAAGAGTTGTTTCTGTTTGACCTCAATAGATGTAGCTTATTTTCAAAGGTGGTGATTTTTCTGGGATGGTAATGTTGATATCTGTGAGGTATTATTTATCGGTTGTATGCATTGTATTCAGGGTGTTAGCAATAGTGGAGAGTCCTTGCATGTACTTCACACTTGTCAGAAATTGAGATTGGGCCTTCAGTTTGTTTTAATTTAAGCTACAGCCATCAAGTTTCTCTTTTTTCTGTCACTGTTATGGAAATTTGCCTCTATGAGATCAACTTTATTATATAATTTATTTTATATTAAAACTTTCCTTTGAACAGCATGTTTTATTTGAGATTCTTTGATAATGTCAGTTTACTCTCATGGAGGATATATTTCTATAATGGAGATGTTTTTGAAATCTAAAACTATACTTATACATTAATCCACCATCATGAGGTTGCCTTCATGACTGACCAATGCTCCAGGTCACACGAGATTCCAATCATATTAATATTATAATTCCAGTCTTCATCTGCAAGAATTGGCGGTATTAATAAGTTCATACATACAAATATGATCAATGTATTCCTGATATTCTTCAGAATTCAAAGTTTTCCCAATAGAATGTATAGAATGGGTATCTTGGTTTTTTTTTTCATAAAAAAGACTTGTCTCAGTCATCGCTGCCACAATTGTCATCATTATTAAGTTCCATCATTGTCCTTATTAAGTCATCTACAGTCTAACTGACACTTCCCTAATTTCTAAGCGTAAGATCTTGTATTTATTTTCATCCGCAGAATCAATTATTCTATACGGACCGGAGTATCTAGGTGAAAGTTTACAACTGATTGTATACATTTTGACCATGACCAAATTTTCTCTTTGTAATTCTATTTTGTGTACTATTTTATGTTGCTGTTTCTTCATCTCTTGTGAATATTCTTTCATGTGTTCTCTAGCCCTTTGGCGTATGGCTTGAAATTTATGTATCTTATTTGAGATGTAATCATCTATCATCTATAAGTTTTTTCTTTTCCTGGATGAGAACTAAAATCACTGTCATGAAGTAATTTCAATGCCTCAGGTACAAGACTGTGAGATCACCAAATGATTCACTGCCCCCCTTGAAATATCCTTCCCACTTATGACTGTTTTTTCTATACAAAAGTCCATTTCCTAAATGGCATTCTTCTATTTTATACCCCTTTGGTAGCTCTGGAGGAATATCTTGCAGGTTTATCAAGTACTGTGCCACTTTTCCCAGGTCTGGTCTCTTCTTTGTTCCCTTATTATCAATTCATCATCTAATGTTCTTGGTTCATAAATACTACAGATAAAATTGATCAATCCTGTCCTTGGTTGGCTAATATTCCTAGATAGTGCATCTACTGCAATGTTCTTCCTTCCTGGAATGTATTCAAACCTAACCTCATAGCATTGAAGTGTAGTAAACCACCTGGCTAATCTTCCTGTTACATAACCCAAATGACATTCGCTTGAACGCGTAGTGCCCCATTATTGTAGAAAATGTTGTATAATATCGAATATCTTCATGCAACTCAATTTGCCAAAAAGCTTATTTGATATCTATAATGGGAAAATACCGATTCTCGGTTCTCAAGCTATGAAGTATATCTGCTATTACTGGTAACGGTAGTCAATTAGGTATTGTCTGTTTCTTCAATTCCCTATAGTCAATAACTGGACGCATGATACCATCTGATTTTGGCACTAGGAGGATTTTATCCAACATGGAGATTTCATTCATATGGGTTTTTGGTCCTAAACCAAAGACCAGTTACTAAAGCGACGACCAATCAGCGCATAAGTCACCAGTAAGCTGATCCATGTCTCGGCCATAAAGCCTAACGATCACCTCCTGGCCTTTAATTTCCACTCAGACCTGCTGCCATTTTAGCAGTCTCCACCATGAAGAAGCCTCATTGAAATGACAAAACACTCAAGTGTTTAGGTGGTAAAGTCAACAGATCTCAGCCTGTTACTTTCATAGAATACAATCAGTCGGTATTCGACTGTGAATATCCTTATCTTCCTACTGTTAGCTGAATGAATAGCTACATCCAGACACTTTTGGCTGACAATGGAAATGTATTTCTCAAGTTAAAGAATACCACCCTCGAAATTGCGAAAGCCAATAGCGCAGTTTATTTCAACCATAACTGTCTTTGGGAAAAAAGTGCCCTGAAATACATACATACATACATATATATATATATATATATATATATATATATATATATATATATATATAATAATGTATATATAATATATATATTTATAATATATATATATTATATTATATATATATATATTACATATATATAATATAAACATAATATATATATATATATATATATATATATATATATATATATATAATCACGAAGAACCCACAGTTGGAATAAAAAGGAAACTTTAGAAGAATGTGTAACTTCTATATATCGGCTAATAGCTATAGCCCTCTTCAGGAAAGTACAGATTACAAGAATTTGCAGAGACATAAGTACAATGAGATATGAGTAGAAGGGGAACACGCAGAGTTAAAACAGGACGACCCGTCACGCAGGGCGGAGTCAGAGGTGAGGGGGAGGTGTGAGGTCATGAGTAAAACGGGCGGGAAGAAGGGTCAGAAGGGTGGTAATTCTTAACCAAGCTGCTCACAGCTAGCCGTGAGATAATGTCCGGGGACCGTTGACCTTTGGAGATATTCAAGTTCGGACATTCTTCGATTAAGGCTGATTCAACAATTTTTCTTCTAAAACTACAGTTGGACTTGAACAAAATTTTGGCCTTGTCCCAGTCAAGACTGTGATTTTTGGTACTGACGTGTTGGAACACCGCGGAATTTTCTTGGGCATACCTAATGGATCTTTTGTGCTCCATTAACCTGGTGTTAAGATCCCTTCCGGTCTGACCAAGGTACATTAAATCACAATCTTTACAAGGAAGGCTATACACTCCTGCGGAACCATTTCCCTTCAACCTTTGATGAACATTAACAATTTGTTTGTGAACCTTATTAGGAAAATGGTAGGCAACTGTGAGACGCTTGTTGGGAATTAATTTAAAAGAACTGATGGAGTTACAATATGGAATTTTTTAAACATCTTTGAAAGAGAGTTGTGTGGTGGGAACTGAATTTTTAAGGTGGCTGGCTCTAGCCTTGCTGAGGGCTAGATCCAAGATCCAGGACGGGTATGCCAAATTCAAAAGTTGTCTTTTGATGAGGTTAATTTCCCTGTCCAAGAATCCAGGACTACAAATCCTAAAAGCTCTCAAGAAAAGGCCGGTGGCAACACTCTTCTTGACTTTGTCGGGATGGTTGCTAAAAATGTGAAGATAACTACCTGAATGGGTGGGTTTTCTATAAACTGTAAAAAATAATACTCCATAAATCCTTCTAATTAAAATGTCTAGGAAAGGGATCTGATGACATTCTTCCCATTCTGTCTTGAATTTGATGTTTGGGGATAAATGGTTCATCTTGTCTAGAAATAACTCAGCCTTAATCGAAGAATGTCCGAACTTGAATATCTCCAAAGGTCAATGGTCACCGGACATTATCTCACGGCTAGCTGTGAGCCGCTTGGTTAAGAATTATCACCCTCCTGACCCTTCTTCCCGCCCGTTCTACTCATGACCTCACACCTTCCCCTCACCTCTGACTCCGCCCTGCGTGACGGTCGTCCTGTTTTAACTCTGCGTGTTCCCCTTCTACTCACATCTCATTGTACTTATATCTCTGCAAATTCTTGTAATCTGTACTTTCCTGAAGAGGGCTATAGCTATTAGCCGAAATATAGAAGTTACACATTCTTCTAAAGTTTCCTTTTTATTCCAACTGTGGGTTATTTATGATTATTAATTACAAATGTGCTACAACATTTTGTCTAAATGATACATATATATATATATATATATATCTGTATATAAATATTTATAAATATATATAAAAAATAATATAAATATATCTATATGTATATATATATATACACATATGCATATATATATATATACATATATATATATATATATATATATATATATTAATCTTTTCAACCACATTAGTTTTTTACTTTAATTCCATATCATCACGATCGAGACTGGCAAAGAGCTCGATAGAAGAATACACGGAAACTGATACGGAGTGAAACCAAAGGACTCGAACCCAGCTCAGATGTAGCAGGTGAACAGTGACACCATTACGCTATCAAGAATTAAATTAAAAAAAATAATGTGGTTGAAAAAGAGCAATATCTGTGTACCGGGGACCATTCAGTGTATATATATATATATATATATATATATATATATATATAAATATATATATATATATATATATATATATATATATATATATATATATATATATTGCAGAAAAAAAACACTGGTAAATAAGTATCGTAGTCCGAACGTTTTCGTCTATTTAAGACATCATCAAGGGAATGCAGTAAGGGAGTTACAGAGACAGTATATATAAGTAAAAATATTGTAAGGAACATGGAAAGATGAATCACATAAACCTGAGAAAAATACCCACATTCCTCAGGTCACAGATGGACCAAACGTCCGAGCAGGATAACATCCAACAATTTTCTTTGAAATGAAATTATCAAGCCTGTACATACCCAAGATTAGATTGCTATTTTGATCAATCTAAGCTTAGGAATATTAATCTAAGCTTAGGTATGTACAGGTTTGATCATTTCATTTCAAAGAAAATTGTTGGATGTTATCGTGCCCGGACATTTGGTCCATCTGTGACCTGAGGACTATGGATAATTTTCTCAGGCTTGTGTGATTCATCTTTCCATGTTCCTTACAATATTTTTACTTATATATACTGTCTCTGTATCTCCTTTACTGTATTCCCTTGATGATGTCTTAACTAGACGAAAACGTTCGGACTACATTTCTTATTTACCAGTGTTTTTTCCTGCAAATTATATTCACGGGTCATTTGTGAAATACTGGTGTTTTTTTGTATATTCTGGTCACCGAGAATGATTAATACTTTTCTTTGCTACAAGTAATAAGGCAACATTCCTAGATTACCATTATAAAGAATATATGCGGGTTGCGTGAATTCTAAAATAATTCTTTCGCGCTTTTGATCGATTCTGAAAAAAATCACAAAAATTAATTATAATACAAACTTCTTTTCTTTATACTATTTGAAATGAAAAGTAATATCCAAATTCTAAACAGCTTCAGCAGTGGATATAAAGATAAATAACTAAACTACTCAGCGAGTGTGGCTGCGAGTCTCGTAGTTAAGTCACAGGATCAAATAACGAGCCTACGATAATCTCGCAGCTCCTGCAGTTACTGCAGCCCGTTCCATGGCGCTGCCCTTCCTGACTGGTGAGACACTTCCAGGCTCGCTGCCACACTTACAACTTCACTTAATACTACGCTCGTGGGGAGCGGGTAAGAACGGAGCTAAAGTTCCTGAGGGGAAGGGGAAAGAGGAGGGTGGACGGGCTCTCTGGGAGGGAGAGGGGTGCGATCATATTCGCTACGCTAGGGAAACTGTCGAACTGTACGACTAGATCTCACCAAGCCGTAGCTTGAACGGGGGAAGGTGGTGGTAAGGGGGGGGGCGGGTTGGCAGGTCCAGCGGCACGCGGGCGACGTGGCGGGCATGCAAGACCGCTTGCGGGACAGGTTGAATTGGGCTCCAGGTGTCGGAGGCAAAGGTGGACCGAGGTCGGAGTGGAAGGTGAAGGGAAGGATGCAACCAGGAAGAATGTGGCTGGTGGCCACGGAAGAACCTGAAAATCAGGAAAGAGCAGGAAGAAGAGGCAAGGAAAGGCGAGGGTAAACGTAAAAGAAAGGCTAATGCCAAATGAAACTAGTTAGGGGAGAAAGTTTGTATATGAAGTCATGAGGGCACTATGATGAAGGAAGTGACTGGAAAATTACTAGTCTTTTTTTTTAGGATAGAATATGAATAGAAGAGATGACGCACATAAAGACTTATAAGGTAGACAGGCAATATTTTATACAAGTATAACAAACGTAGCGTCAACACACACACATGAATCTTCTCGCTCATTCTTCTCTCTCTCTCTTTCTCTCTCTCTCGCTCTCTCTCTCTCACACACACATACACTGTATCTACTACCACATTACGCAAGAATGATTGATGTGCTACAAGAAAGGGAGGGCCGAGTGGACTGTGTGTATCTCGATCTAGAATAGGTTTTTGATAAACTAACTCACAGCCGCCTTTCGTGGACACTGGAGCATACTGGAGAACTAGGAAGCATACTACTCGGTTTTTGGAAGCGAAGGTACATGAGGACAGTAATAAAGAAAATAAGATGTCAGAATGGAGAATAGTAACAAGCGGAGTTCCATAAAAATCAGTGGTAGTGTCCTTGAGGGTTCTTATCTATGTTAATGACATGATGGAAAGTACAACAAGCGATGCCGACATGTTTGCAGATGATGCTAAAATCATAGAAAAAGAGTAAAACTAGGAGGGTTGGCGGCTATTGCAAAAAGATCTAAACACTATTCGTTTAGAGTCAAGAACAGGAAACACATCTAAACACCAAAAGTACAATTAATGGAAATGAACAACAAAAAAAGACCATCTAACTATTCCTTAGAAAGCAAATTTAATACTAAAACAAATGTTAAGAAAGATATGGGAGTGTTGATTAATTACAAACTCACAAGACAAGTATATCAGTAACACTGTTGAAGAGATGTCTGGATAATGAAAAAACAAATAAATAAAGAATTATAGAAACACTAATCTGTCTCAGACTGCAATATGCACCGATGGGGTTGTACCCATCCAGAGCTATATATATACCAGCAAGATCGAGGGAATACCATGGACAACAAAGACACTGGTCCCAGGACGGGCAGATAAGCCGTATGAGGGTTCTGCCAAATTAAAGATCGAAGAGAAAGAGACGACTCGATTACAGTGCAGGCACATCTAAAGGGGATACACTACACGGACAGAAGAAAATTCTTGAATATGGATGGGAGGACCACAAGACGTTACGAAAACAAATTTATTGAGCTCATATGCCTAAAGGATGTGGAAATACAGTTTTCCATGTAGATACACAAATACTTAGAATAGTTACAACAATACAGGAATCCAAATCTAAGGCTAATAATTGGAAAATATGGATAAAGCCCTGCATGAATTTGAAGATACGTATAATAATTAGAGAGTATGAGACAGGACTTCACAATCGCTGCTCTTTTCCTGCATTTTACAGGTACGTAAACTGAGTATCTATGTAGTGGGGACCATTCAGTGCGTGTATAACACTTTCTCACGTGTACATACTACAAACTGCATTGTCACGGAGGGGGTCGGTTGAACATAAAATTCGTGTATATGTATATAACTTAAGTATACAAATATAATTAATTATGCTAAATTTATTCCACCTTGACAGAGCAATGGTTTAAGTCAATGTGAACTTGTTACGCCTCAGCTTGGTTCGAGTCCATACCTTGACAACGTATCAGTTTCTGTATATGTTTTCATCGAGCTTCTTGTCAGTCTCGACCGTAATGCCATGAAATTAAAATGTGTTATTAATGTGGTTGAAAAGATACATGTATTTATATATACATACATACATATGTATATATATATATATATATATATATATATACATACATATACATATATACATATATATATACATTATATATATATATACATATACATGTATACATATATATATACATACATATATATACATATATGTATATATATATACATATATATATGTACGTATATATATATATTCTTGTTGACAGACGAGATTAAATGATATTGCTGTTTCTGCATTATTTATCTTTTTGTTAAGAACTTCAATTTCTCTTGCTAATTTACGGTGTTGGACTGATAGTTTGCTGAGTAGCTGTCCGTATGAGGTTGCAACGTTTCGGTCTTCTCTGGAGACCATCTTCAGGCTAATTGTTTGGGTGTGTGTGTGTGTGATGTTTATATACTATTTTATTTCTGATTGTTTGGATGGTGTCGTGTGAAGCGATCATCCTGATTGGCTGCTGCGTAGTCATCAGGAATCACTGGGAGAGGTGAGGTCAGGTCCGCTTGTGGGATGGGAGAATCTGGAGGTCTATACTATGTATGTTCATGGTTGGTTTTAATTCTGCTATATAAATTGCTTCAATAAATGCTAATCTGCGGGAGTCTCTTTCTCTGTCTATTATTACTGTTCCTTCTTCTAAGATTTGACGGGTGAGGGAAGTATTATGTTTGGTGTTATAGTGATTCTTTATGGATCCATGTTGTAGGTGGCAGGTCAAACGTCTTGTAAGTTTAGTCCTCGTCATTCCAATGTATGTTTGAGACCCACAGTTCTCAATGGTACAGTTATGTTGGTAAATGACGTGATTATCTTGTAGAGACGATGTCGATTTGGGAGGGCGGTTTCTCAGTAAAAGTTGTGACGTCTTTCGGGTCTTGTAGTATATGGTCAGTGATATTTTGTCTTCTGGGTCAGTGGGCTTGACGTGTTTTGTAATTATGTCCTTAATGACTTTTTCATCTGTCTTATATTCTGATGACATGTAATTTCTGTAATATATATTTATGTTTTCTTGTTTTTGTGTGGTAGGTTTGTTAGAATACCAGTTGTTGATGGCCCGTTTTGTTGCTTCGTTAATTAACTTGTTACTATACCCATTGTTAATAAGGACTTGGGTAAGTCTTTCCAGTTCAGTGTGTGTGTATCTTTCCATGTAGAGCAGTGTGATATGGCGCGTTGCAACCTCATACGGACAGCTACTCAGCAAACTATCAGTCCAACACCGTAAATTAGCAAGAGAAATTGAAGTTCTTAACAAAAAGATAAATAATGCAGAAACAGCAATATCATTTAATCTCGTCTGTCAACAAGAAAATATTCTTCCTGGATACACTAGTATATATATATATGTATATATACATATATATATATATACATTGTATATATATATGTATATATGTATATATATATATATATATATATACATATGTTGAGGTGTGAAGGCAGAATGAGTGGTAGGGTGGTGAGTTTAAACGCCAAGGATCCGTTGAAGTTTTATTTCTGACGTTTCGTCCAACTAGGACTCTGAAGAAGTCCTATACTGGGAGTTCCCCTGTGGTGCCACATATAATTATTCTATAATTTCATTTTATTTTATAATTCTATTTTATAGTTTTATAATGTTGCCTCATATGATTATATCATAATTTTTTGTCACACACCACCACTGAGGTAAAAATCAAAGCAATGTTTTCTATACAAAGGTTTCGTTTCTTTAAGTCTAGATATGGCATATATACATGAGAGAGCGACGTTGCCGCTACATCTAATCTCTGGCCCCGCCCCCCTCATACTGCATTCAGAAAACATTGCATCCACATGCACGTTCTCGCCATGGATGCCCACATGTGGCAACACCGGGAAATCTCCTAGCCCCGCCTTATCGGCCAATTCTCCTTGCGCTGACTATAGTTGGACGAAACGTCAGAAATCAAACTTCAACGGATTCTTGGCGTTTAAACTCACCACCCTACCACTCATATATATATATATATATATATACATATATATATATATGTGTGTGTGTGTGTGTGTGTGTGTGTGTGTGTGTGTGTGTGTAATAAAACCACTTGGAAAATAAAATTAAAGGTGACCGAACGTTTTTGTCTATTTCAAAGATACAAAGTAAGGAAACAGTGACAATATATATATATATATATATATATATATATATATATATATATATATATATATATATATACATACAAAATAAGCACATTAGGGGAAATTAGGACAGGTCCATTGTGACCTCACTCTCTCAGCACTGCCGGACATTTGAGCCGGCTACTGTCAACAATTTTGTATGTTATAAAGTTATCTAATTCATACATTCCCATACTCATATTCATGTTGTTCTCAAACGAAGCTTTTATGTAACATGATTCTATGATATTCCTCTCCTTAATGTCCTTACTTAAGACAATTTTCTTTGTGTTATCCCAATCAATGGAATGATTAAAATCCCTTAAATGCAAAAACACCCCCACTTGAAACTTGCCCTGTTCTGATGTTATATTTATGTTGGTTTATTCTCAATTTTAAATCCTTGCATGTTTGGCCAATATAATTAAAGTTACAATTTTTGCAAGGGATACTATAAATACAGCCTTCATTACACGCAGGTGAATTTTTAATCAACCTGTTTTTAACAGTGTTGTTATTTTCAAAGACAACTTGGACACCAAATTTATTAAAAGTGCGAGTTAATCTAACAAAATTCTGATGAAAATGGAGGGTTAAAACATTCTTAAAACTGAATTGCTGATTATGAGTAATCAGCAGTAGTTAGACAAGGGGGAGTCTTCTCTACACGTTTGTTTATAGTATTCATGTACAAATGTATTAAGGAAATTGAAAGAACCATAGGCAAAATAATGTCAACTTATGCAGGTGATATACTATTATCATTTGTGACTCAGAAAGGAATCTTCAAGGCATGGATAAAAAATGGACGAAAATGGGATGAAAATAAACATAAGAACATAAGTCATGAAGCAAGACGAGAACGTGTAGACTCAAATATAGCCACGGAAGGAAAACAGATCAAACGAAAGCAGAAGTTTCAGTAGGCCCACTTGGATGTGCAAATTAATGTAGAGAATAAATAAGAAGAATAAATAAAACAGAGAATAACTGAATATAACAATAATCTGATGACATTGTGTCCAATATTAAGAGAATATAATGTTCCCCAAATCTCAAAAATGATCATTTATACCACCATTCTTCGTCCAATATTACTCTATGGCTCAGAGGTTTGGACTTTAATACAAAGGCCCAAATAAAGAATACGGGCGGCCTCCGAGATGAAAACATTAAGACTGATTAAAGGGGGTAACCAGAAGGGACCGGATAAAAAATGTTGATATTAGACGGGATGTTAGGGATAACTATCATTACTGAGGTGGTGGAAGAAAACCAATTAAGATGATATGGACATGTAAAGAGAATGAAAAAGGAAAGGCTGCTGAATCTGGCACTGGAATGGACACCACAAGGGAGAAGGCCAGTGGGAAGACCTACGAAACGATGGGCAAAAGGCATCAGGGAAGCAGTTGAGAGCAGAGGAGAAAAGCTAGACGACACAGAGAGCCAGGAGCTCCTCAGGGATCAGAGACAATGCAGGGACTTTGCAGGGAGAGCATCGGTGACTGACAAGTCATGGTCTACCAGGCGCTGGGTGAGAAAGATGAGAATTACACACCCACACCAATTCTCGCAACTAATCAGGTAGCTGCCTAAATCTTACAAGACTCAATAATTTGCATATTCAAGCCTCAAAACTATATGTCAAGTGCCAGGGAAGACTAAATTAAGAAAGGACTCCTTGACATCCTGATATACCAATCGTCAACCCAAGCTGAACTGAAAATAGGTATAGGAAAGTTCAGTATACAAAATCCTTCGTCTATCAGATAAAAACTTATTTCAACGATTTATAAGACTCATAAATTTCCCGGATCAAAGAAAATAATCTCAAAGATATGACAAGGACTCTTCATCTTTCCAGATCAATGAAAAAGAATCGTTGATAGATATTTCGCTTATCATTAAGTCTTGAAAAGCAACATATACCTAGTATTTATCTTTCAAACTTTACTAAATCTACCTATAGGTTAAGTGGTATATGGTGATACTGACAAATACCAATCATGTTCCATTTCTCATAATAATTATTTCGTGCATTTAGAATACAGAATATATATGCTTTAGTAAAGATAATATATTACAGAGAAGATTCAAGACAAGAAAATAATATTCCATTTTTTAATCTATCTCAGTTTGAATTTAAGCAAAATTTTGAAAATGTACCATACGCGTTTCAGTTGCATACCTTGTCTCGATTATTACCACATCAAGGCCAAAACAAATATCTTTGTCACTGGAGACAGATATCAAGTCACATCTGTTCGTGATAACATATATATATATATATATATATATATATATATATATATATATATATATACATATATATATACATATATATATATATATACATATATACATATGCATATATATACATATATATATACATATATATATATACATATATACATATATATACACACCAATATATATATACATATGATGATTATTCATCGTGACAACTTTGAGGAAAGAGAGGAAACGGAAACTCGATAAGAGCTTTTGAGTTTTATTACCGACGTTTCGACACTTACGTCTTTTTCAAGGTATTACATTGAAAAAGACGTAAGTGTTGAAACGTCGGTAATAAAACTCAAAAGCTCTTCTCGAGCGGTCGTTTCCGCTCCTTCCTCAAATACATACATATATATATATATATATATATATATATATATATATATATACATATATACATATATATATATATATATATATATATATATATATATATTGATTGTGTATATAGGTAGCAGGTCCTCATGATGACAGCAGCTTCTGTGTTCCCGACTTTCTTGCTGAGGAGTTCTACGTCCGTAGGACATAGTGAGTTCTTGTACACAAGCTTTCGACCTACATAGATCATCTTCATGTTCTGATACAAGCAAAGATGTTAACAACTTATAAAGTAGAATTAGGGTGCAGGGTGGAAGAAAAACAGGAACGTGATTGGTCGAGACTGGCCAATAGAGATCTAGGTACTGTCCTGGTATCCCGTTTGCAAATCTGTCTGGAAGAACCACCACGAAGCTCTCCAGGCGCCTAACACTACAACTATCCAACGTAGCCCCCCCCTCCAAAAAAAACAAAAAAACAGAAGAGGCTCACAGTATTCGTCTGACTAGAAATATGTTGGCCAAAGGCTAATCGAAAAAGACACCTGACTCCATATATTAAAAACTCTTTACATGAAAGACAAAAACCCTCCATCAACTCCAAAATCATTAATATGTACACTGTTCTGAGCCTAAGAAATTTTAACCCGAGATATATGATTGTAAGGGATGAAGACAAACGCCGTACGGCTCAGACAGGTTCGCGAATGGAATCCCAGGACAATGCCTAGATCCCTATTGGCCAGTCTCGACCAATCACGTTCCTGTTTTTCTACCACCCTGCACCCTAATTCTACTTTATAAACTGCTAGCATCTTTGCCTGTATCAGAACCTGAAGACAATCTATGTAGGTCGAAAGCTTGTTATAACAAAACTATTCTTTGTGTACAAGAACTCACTTTGTCCTTCGGACAACTCCTATGAGAGCTATCTCCTGCTAACTGTTCCATAGTTAGAGTCGTAGAGCTCCTCAGCAAGAAAGTCGTAAACACAGAGGTTGCTGTGAACTTCAATGAGGAATCATATTGTTAAAGTTAATATGGCTAATACGATGAAAATATATGTACTGTTTCCTACAGAACATGTCCCCACGTCAGTTATCGGTACTCCTTCCATGACAGTAGCCCTGCTTCTTCACGTGAGGATATGACTCCGTTTACATTTCGCCAACAGAGGACCCCTCCCCACCCTCTTTTAGATGAGCTTTACACTGATTCCGCCCCACCCTCTCGAGTGTTAACACTTTCCAAAGAAACTCACGCAGTCCTACGATGGTGCACCCTCGTGAGTACACAAAGCTATTCGCGTTTTCTGGGCCCCGGATAGCGACGTAGTCTGTATGCCAGAAACCGTCCTTGTCAAAGGTATTTCCTCGTTTTCAACCTTATGCTCCATTCAGCATCGCATTCCCCTTAGACCTAATGCAAAACCATGCTATATCTCTTTTCACAGAATTCCTCATAGCAAATTAAATGTGGTAAACACACCCACTGAAAACATGATTGCTCGGGACATAATCGAGCTTTCATTCTCAGAATGGAATTTTCCTTTTTCATTGTTTCTAAACAAGACAGTTTATTCCGCCCAGTTGTTAATTTCTGCGAGTTACGTAAATTAACTATCCCGGGTCAACACCCGATTCCAGTATTGCAACACCTCTTTCAATCATTAGATAAAAACAATGTTGTTTTTGCTACTCTCGACCTTATGTCTGATTATTTTCAAATCCCCCTTGCTCCTGAATCCCGACCTCTTACAGTTTCAGTACGCCAAATGGTCATTTCTAATTCAAAAGGTTGGCCATGGGACTTGTTTCTGCTCCTTCATGAGCACAGTTCTCGTCGTACTGATCGGTGAGAACGTCTTCAGCTATCTTGATGATGTAGTCATTGCCTCAAAATATGTTACTGAACACTTACAAACACTACAAGCTGCCTTCTCTCCACTGGCACAATCAGGTCTGAAACTGAAGCTTACGAAGTGCTCCTTCCTTAAGGAGATACGCTTCCTATGACATGTACTTAACGCGCATGGTGTCCTTATGGCCAATGGCAAGTTGAAAGCGGTCGTTCTCTTCCCTCAACCTACCTTAGTAGAACACATTGTTTTTTGTTTTTTATGGGGGGTGGGGGATGTCTCAGATTTCTATCGGCGATACATTTTTGACTACGCCAGAATAGCGGCGCCCCTCACATCATTACTAAAGAAGGATACTCCCTTCACATGGACTCCTGAATATGACAAAGCGTTTGCTGCTCTCAAAACTGCCTTAACTACGGCCCCTGTCCTTGCATTCCAAGACTTTCTGCTTCCCTTTCCATTATACACTGAAAGATCCTGTTCCGGATTAGGTGCAGTTGTAATGCAACAGCATCGAAAACACCTCCGCCCCAAAGCATACGCCAGTCGCACATTTATCAAAGCAGAACCTAACTACACTGTCAGAGAAATCGAGGCTCCTGCTGTAGTGGACGCCCTCAGACACTTCAAAGACATCATTCTCGAATTCGAAATACACGTCTCTACAGGACATCAAGCTATCTTACATTTATTAAGTTAGAAAATCTATCAGGAAATTTTGCTCGCTGGTTTCTCACCATTCAAGAGCATATGCCCTACTTCTATTATGTTCACGGTAAAGCTACAGTTACTGATGCCTTGAGTAGGCATCCTGCTGCCATCACAACATCTTCCCATATCAACCTCACTCAGGAACGCGTCAAAGCTGCAAAGCATTCAGACCCACTATGGAAACGTGTGATATTCTTCTTAGAATCAGGGAACACAACAGACATTTCAGACTTCCCAACTATCTTACAAAACTACTCGCTTGTTGATGATGTTCTGTATCATCAAGCAACGCTGGATCATAAACACGAACCGCACCGTTCAATGAATCAGTAGGCAGTACCCTCTGCCCTGATTCCTGAAGTGCTCCACCTTCTTCATGATTCCCTTATTGCTGCACATCCTGGCAAGGATAAGTGCGCTGCACAAGCCAGATTACAGTATTTCTGGTTATAATTGCGTTAAGATAGCCATGTTTACATAGATAAACGTTCTTCATGTCACTCCCACAAAGGTCGTCATGTTCGCGGTCAGGCCATTCTCCTAACTTATCCCCCACCTTTTGATACCTTGGCCATCGAACTTCTCAAGCTCCCCCGTACCCTCAATGGAAACCAATACTTGTTCGTCTGTATGGAACATTTTTCCAGATTCTGCATCCTCGCCCCACCCCAAGACAAGACTGCACAACACGTTGCACAGGTTCTTACAAACACTCATTTGTCATTTCACTACTAGAACTCTTCTTTCAGACAACAGTACGGAGTTCAATAATGATATTCTTGTTATCATCTATAAATCCTTTAATATTAAAAAATACAACACCCTCTCATACCACCCCAGTTCAAATGGCCTGGTTGAACGCCAAAATTGTAAGATCATTAATGTACTCCGTCATCTTGCTTCTGACTTTACAGAATCATTCTTGGACCTTACAGACTCATTCAGAAAGTATCGGGAAATAAAGTCAGAGCATGCAATCAGTATGACTGTCAGGAAACTAGAGAGTATTGCACGTTCATCACATAAAGAAAGTTCCCCGTGGCCTCAACTTGCATAATATTCACCCTGATAACCCTACAACCCCTTCCTCGGAGCGGTCTCCCTCTCCTCCACAGCATCTTCCCATATTGAACCCCGTATGCACTCAGAATTCGTACCACACTTACCTGAATTGTTCCTTTCACTCCTAGGGTTTCCAAAGTATTATCTACTTCGTCAGTACTCATTAGTTTTAAGAGATATATACTCATATACAATTTTTTCGCATGTTCAGTTCAGTCTTATGTTTCATTTCGATGTACTCTCTGCCGTTGCATATACCTTCAACTTGTTCACTTGTCGCTGAGGCCAGCTCCTGATAACGGACCGAGCCTTTCTGTTACTCATAAGGCCATGCAAAACCTACACACATACATATATACATACGACAAAGGCATACTAGACAGACTCACTGGACAAATGAATATCTAAAAATAGCCTTCATTCCTTACAGACAATAACAAAATGTTTCCACAGACATACACGATTATCGCAAATTTCTTCAATTACACACACACACACACACACACATACACACACACACACACACACACACACACATATATATATATATATATATATATATATATATATATATATATATATATATATATAATGTGTGTGTGTGTGTGGGGGGGGTAGTTATTGCAATGTATGTTATGAAAATTAGTTCAACCGCATCACGTAATTTTCGTTACTAATTGTTCAAACCTCAATTACATTCAAAGTAGGTAAGCGAGTATATATATCAGATCAATTTTACATGAAGTTTGTATCAACTCCCGTGATATATATATATATATATATATATATATATATATATATATACATATATGTAATTATGACAGTCTATCTATTGTAATATATGGAATGTAAATTAATTCAACACAGTAACGTTAGGTGACACGGGTTGTTAAGGCGTATCCAGCCATGGATAACTATTTCAATCTTGGGAGTGATATAGAACAGGCTAGTGTTGAGCTGGGTGTGAACTAGAACAATAAACAGCAAAGTATCCACAGTGTTTTTATCACTATTTTTGTTGTTACTCTTAAATAGAGAACACTCTATTCCCTCAGGCACACATTAAACAACCTCACAAACACAATATATAGCTTTTCTTCCCTTATTCAGACACTCCACATGACATCCATCCAAAACAGGTGCCTTGTCAGCCTTTATCATTTCCAATGCTCCTTGTACCTCATTTTTACCTATAGACCTGTCATTTTCTCCTCCCGCTGCCACAATCAACTCCTCTTCAACCTCCTCCACATTCAACAACTCCCTGAAATACTCTACCCACTTTCCCCTTACTATCTCTTCCATTAACATCTGTCCATCTGCACCTTTAACACTTTTCTTTCTACCTGACTACCGCTTCACATCTACTCTCCTCTTTGCTTCTCTTCTATACCTGTATCTCTCATATGCAATCCACATATGCTATCTTCTTCCCACCGTATATTACCCTTCCTTCTATTCCCTCACATCCTCCTCGTCCTACATATCATCTTTGCACACTTCGTCACTTCCTCCTTAAAAGATACCAACTCGTCTTCTACTCCCATCTCCCCTGTCTCCCTCACCACCAGCTTCTGGTATTCCTTCGCCTTTTCCTTTTCACTCAATTTTTTAATTCTCAACACTTCTCTACTTCACATCTTTTTTCCTTCTCCTCCGCTCTTAATTTACCTTCTACTAAAAGATGTATCTGACACTCCCCTGAAAACATTGACATCCAGACACACACACACGCGCGCGCGAACACACCAAAATATTGAAAAAATAGTAAAAACTAGATTGATGAAACATCTAGGACAACAATGAATGTTAATAAACAATCAATATGGATTCAGAGAAGGAAAATCCTGTATTACAAAACTGCTCATTTTTAACTCGAGAATGAATGATATGATGCATTAAAGGGATGGGGGTGGACTGTGTATATTTGGACTTGGAAAAGGCCTTTGACAAGGTGCCACACAAGAGATTGATATGGAAATTGGAAAACACAGGAGGCCTCAGTAGAAATATACTAGAATAAATAAAATATTTATTAAAAGACAGACTAATGAAAACAGTAGAGAGATGAAAAATCTAAATGGAAAAAAGTAACCAGCGGTGTACCACAAGGCTCAGTTTTGGCTCCTGTAATGTTCCTCGTGTATATTAATGACATAACGGGAGAAATCAATAGCTATGTAAACATATCCACTGACGATACAAAAATCATGAAGAGGGTAAAAAGCGAGTGTGATTGTATAATTTGCAAAGGGTCCTGGATAAAGTATATTAGTGGATTCAGGAGTGTAAAATAAATTCTAACACCATGAAAAGCAAAATATTGACAATAGGCCAAAACAAGAAAAGACTGACGATGGATTACAAAATGGGAAATGAAATAACGGCAAAAACAAAGGAAGATAAGAACTTGGGTATCACAATAAAAAATGACTTATCAGCTGAAGTTCATTGAAAGAAAATGACAAATATAAGAGTTGCATTTCAAGACATGGATGAGGACTTAGGGAAGAAAATCACTCATACCTTGATACTACCAAAACTGGAATAAGTAGCAGTGATGTAGATGTAAGAAATATTGAGAAAATACAAAAGGCAACCTAGATGATCCCTGGTCTAAACAACATGTTACATGAGTAAAGAGTAAAGACACTGGGACTGCCCAACTTAGAAGAATGAAGAGATAGAGGCGACATGATAACAATTCAATTGGAGGCAGGTTTGGAGAAAGTGGACAGAAAAGGATTACTGGTACGTGAAGGAAAACCGATGAGACGTCATAGAATAAAAATATGTTTAAAAGATGTCAAGAAGTATAGCTTTCCACATACAAGTGTGGACTTGTGGAATAAGTTAGACAGAATATATCCCAACCAAACGCTACAAAAGAATTTACGGCAAGGTTTGACAATGGAGGAAAAGAGGCGGGACCTATGAGCATTGCTCCAACACCCCCCCCCCCACACACACACACACAAACAAACAAACACACGCGCACAAATGGCGGCAACCTAGTTGATCCTTGGTCCTGCCAAAACATACACATACACGCACGCAAACGCACACACACACACACACACACACACACACACACACACAGACACGCACGCAGCACTCAACGTGACATCAACACGCGTAACTCCGACCTTTGGATATATCAAGGATTAATTCTCATAGAAGTGCAAATATGTCTAAATTGTAGTATACAATTTCTAGATTTTGTGCACGAGGCTCCCAAATATGTGAAGGATAAAAAGGAAGCGTTACATTTTTTTAACAGTATTTTAGCTACACCATGCCATGAATATCTGATGTAAACATCATGATGAATGGCAACAAATTTTTTCTTCTTTCTTTTTTTAGTATCTTATCTAGATTTTTCTGGATTATTAAAGAAGAAATGATGGAGAAATAAATTTTCACAAAAACAGATGGAAAAATTAAACAGAGTCACTGAAATATTATATATTTCGTTGCAGAAATGAAAGAAATAAAACTAGATTTGGAACAGAAAATGGCACTTATACAATTACAAGACTAAATAGACGAAATTAATCAAATTGATGCGGACAATAAAGCAACTAAAGAAAATCGCCCATGAAGAAGAATAAGCTCATTTTAGAGGTAACTGAACAGCAGGAAAATTAAGGACATGATAATTTGGAAGAACTGCTACTGAGAGGCATGATGGTTAAAAAGGTAGAGTTATATATCATGGGATGGACGAAAGATTATAGCCCTTCTAAAGGGATAAAGGTACAACAGGACACTTGTAAAAACCAAGGAGATAGTATCAATAGTATTTAACAATAGGACAGACACTGACTAGACTGAGGAAGTCTGTGGTGAAAGAGATCATCAGCTAAGGTTAACAGTCACTGACAAGCTTAAAAAAAATCGATAAGGAGACACAATAGTGGAGGAAAGAGTAAATATTAGAGATTTATTCAAGGAGCCTTAGGGAGAAAAACAAACGTGAGGAAACAAACAAAGCCTAGGTTTATAGGATAATGACAGACCGAAAGCTGAGGAAATGGTATCTGGTGTTAGAGGAAAAACAATTCAGGACACTGTAAGGAACTTGAAGGTGGCGTATATCGATACTGGTGGCTTAATATTACCTAGTTGGAGGTAAATAAACATTCGAGGAGGGAAACTTGTTCAGCAGAGACAAAAAATATGCAGGGGGATATATGAAATAGGGAGAAGGGAGAGACGCGACAGAGAGGAGATGTAATAATGGTCGTGAAGTTGAACTTAAAGGAGGTCAAGGTGGCACTGGGAGAAGGAGCCTAATTAATAGAAATGAAAGTGGCAGTGAAAGGGATAGATCAGAGATTCGGCAGTGATGTATGTGCCCCTGAAGACGAGGGCATGGAGTGAAGAAGATTATCAAGATATTTTGTTAGACACAGAAACACAGATGAAGAGTCGAAAGGAGCGACAATGTGGTCCTACGAGGTGACTTCAACTACAGAGAGGTATACTGGGAGGAGTGGAAATCATGCTGAAATATAGCGCCATGTGGTAATACTATACTAAGTAGAGCAACAGATAATGTAATTACAAAACAGGTCACAGAAACTACAAGGGGCGAGAGGGAATGACACACCTGCCAGATTGGATTTACTGTTGACTAGAGCCAGATATTATAGATTCCGTAGTTTATCGATGCCCTCTAGGGAAGAGTGACCATGTAGGGCTGGAGTTCCATTTGACTGTGGGGAATTCAGAACTAAGGAGGGATTTGTAAGGGCAAGAAACATATAACTTTGGGAGGGCAAATCTTATGTAATATATATATATTTTTTTTTTGTGGTGGTGGTGAACAAACTGGAGAGAATTCCGGTAGTCTAAAGACACAGTATAGATGGGATACTTCAAGCACATATGCAGATTATGAGTGAAAAAAGTATAGCGAAACCGTAACTAAAAGAATTTTGAAAAAAAAAATGGTTTAACCAAAGATCTGTTTCTACAAAATAGGAAAAATAAGATAGAATAAAACTTGTGAAAGATGGAGAAGGAGAGGAACTATTCCATCAAAAGGAATCGACAATTGTAGAAACGAGTCAAAAACTGTTCTATCGATTCGTTAGTGGTAAATTGAAGCCTGCGGCGGGGAAATGAATAAGTTGAAAGTGGATGAAACAGTGTATGAAGATGCCAATGCGCAAGAAAAATGTTGCACAGTAACTTCCAATCCTAATTTGTCAAGGAGAACTGCTTAGAGGGAGAGAAAGGAATTTTCAGGAGTTAGTATTGTACTCACTCGTATGACATTAAAACGGAGGCGCAAGAGTTACGAAAACTACTGAAGGCATTGGGCCTGAATGCCACATGACTTGACGGGATCTATTCTGGATATTTAAAGAATGTCTGTGGACAACTGGTGGACGAGATGCATGACATTTTTGTGTGTTCATTAAGAAGAGAAAAAGTGTCAAAATGACTGGAAAATGATCAATATTGCGACTACTTATAAAGGTGATGACAGGAAGATTACTCTAAACCGGGGGTTTTCAACCTTTTCTCTCATCACGTATCCTTTTACTCATTCTTAATGTCAGTCATATATACCCCCTCCCCTTTACGATAAATGGAAAAAGATAAAACACAAAATAACATTCTGTTGTGTATGTTTGTAGGTAGTGAAGTGAAGGCGTACATAGCATACCAATATAGTAAATGTAAATATGCAAAAAAACACTAAACTAAGATAACAAGATATTATACATATTTACCTAATGCGTACCCCCTGATAAACCCCTAGCATACCCCCAGGGTTATGCTACGCATTTTTAAGACTGAAAATCCCTCCTCTGACTAGTGTCTTTGACCAGTCTGATAGTGAAAATAAGCCAAAGAAATGCGAGAGACGGTTGGTCGAAGTGTTAAGAGGCGGGAAAACTCTTGATAGAAAACCAATTTGGCTTCATGAAAGGAGAAACGTGTTTCCAGTTGGAGTCTCATTGTATCGCAAAAAGAGTCATGGTTGGGTGGCCTGAGTTGGACCTATAGAAAACGTTCGATAAGTTGCTTCACGAAAATCATTATGGGAGCTGCAACATATCGGAGTTTTGAAAAACTGCTGCAATAGACTTACTGAAGAACAGACTACTGAGAATTGAAATAAAGGAGAGGATGTCTTAATAGAGAGAATTTACTAGTGTATTCCCACAAGAGTCTAACGCCACTAATATGCTTGGTATATGTTAATGATATGATGGATAAGATTTCCACTTATGCTTAATAAGGGAGGTAACCAAGTCACCCATTCCATCACCCTTTCCTCCCTCTCATCTTAGCTCCTCATGGATGACGGGTCATCCTTGTATCCCGCCCACTTCTCTGGGTCAGAGGCAATGTAGCAAGACACAGTACATCCGCAACAAGGCCACTTCACTTGATCAGCAACCCCACCTCCCCGACCCTTCATGCAGAGAAAGAAGACGGGTAGAAATCCCTTCAGGCTGCGTCAAAAGATCATTCACACATAACCACTCCTCAATTCCCGCCCCTCCATTCCTAGCATCACAGTATCATCTATATACAGTCACTCATCACTCATCCCTATCTCCTGCATTCTCCCTTCCTTGCTCAACATACTTTCTACTCAACGCCTCTCTCACCCTATCCATCCATCCATCTCATCTTCGGCCGTCCCCTCAAGTTTAATCTCTCCCCTTCTGCCTTCCACACCTCTTTTACTAATCTTTCATCATCACTCATTTTTTCCATGTGTCCAAACCATCCCAATAATCTTTCATCAGCCTTATCTGCCATCTCCTTTTCCACTCCCGCTCTCCTCCTCACCTCCTCGTTTCTCACACTCTATCCAACCATAACCCCTACCATACTTCTCAGACATTTCGTCTCAAACACATTTAAACTTTTCCTTCCTGCCTCTCTTAAAGTCCAAGTCTCTGACCCATACAATGCCATCGGTACAACCACCCCTTCATACAATCTCCTCTTTACATCTATTTCAAGATACCTATTTTTCATAACACTTTTTAATCCCCCAGTGCATTTACTTGCTTCTCTCAACCAACAATTTACCCTAACCTCCACTCCTCCCTTTCCTGCCACATTCAACCCCAAATACCTAAATCTATCCACTTCCTCCAGCCTCTCTCCTTTTAGACTTACTTCCAATTCACTGTCATCCTCTACCATTGTGCATCTCGTCACCTTGCTTTTACCCACATTTACCTTCAACTTTCTCCTATCGCTTTCGTCCCAAAACTCCATCACTAACTCCCTTAATCCTTCCTCTGACCCTGCCACAAGCGCAGTGTCGTCAGCAAACAACAACTGGCTCACCTCCCACTTTTCTCCATTTTCTTTAACCATCTCCAGTCCCCTGCCCATTACCCTCACCTTTACCTCCCGCACCACCCCATCCATGTACACATTGAACAACCATGGAGACATGACAATCCCTGGCGTAGTCCCACCTTTACCTCAAACCACTCGCTCTCTCCATTTCTGGTTCTAACACAGGCTCTACTACTCTCGTAAAAAATCTTGACTGTTTTTAACAGCTTTCCCTCAATCCCATATATCTACAGAACCTCTCACAGTGCCTTCCTGTCTACCCTGTCATAAGCCTTTTCCGAATCCATAAAGGCACAAAAAAATCATTACCTTTTCCTAAAGCTTTCTCACACATCTGTCTTGCCACAAAATTCTGATGCAAGCAACCCATACCTTCCCTAAACCCACTGTTCCTCACCAATTACTCCCTCTGTTCCTCTCCTAATCCTTTAAATTATAACCCTCCCATAAGCCTTCCCAACTACACTCAACAAACTGATCCCTCATTTGTCCCCTTTTCCTTTGTAAAGCGGAACTATACAGGCACTCCTCCAGTCCTCTGGCACTCTTATCTCCCTTAGACACAAAATAAACAACCTCACTATTACTGTACCTCCTTTCTTCAGACACTACATAACAACCACCTAACCCAGGTGCCTTACCTACTCTCATCATTCTCAGAGCTACTTGAAACTCGTCTTTTCTTATTTCTCTTCCATTTACCTCTCCCATCACCGTCATCCCCCTAGCGCCTTCCACTGCTACCACCAATCCCTCCCTATCGTCCTCCACCTTCAACAGCTCTCTGAAATATTCTGCCCATCTTCCCCTTACCGCCTCCTTTTCCGTCAAGATCAGTCCATTCGCGCCTTTTAGCTTTTCATCTCTACTTGACTCACCTCCCCTTCCTCTCTTAACCTCCTTCCAAAACATCTTTTTATTGCTTCCAATCTTTTCCGTCATACTCCTCCCCCCATTTTATATCTGCTGTCCTTACTCCCATAATAATGTTAAGATCGTGAGGAAAGTAAAAACAGAGAATTGTAGGTTGTTACAAGAAGATCTGGGCAGGGTACATGGGCGGAGCCAGAAGTGCCAAGTGAACTTCAATGTAAAGAAATTAGAGTAAATAATAATAGGCCATCACTATGCTAAAAAATAATGGGTAATGACTTAATTACAAAAGCTAAGGCAGAGGGAGGCATGGTAGTGATGGTTATGGATATTTTGTCACCAGAAAAACACATCAAAAGGATCGCCTGGGAAAATTATCTATTGAAGAACATAACAGTACCATTTTACTAAACAAAGACATGATTTACCTAGACTATAATATACTGCAGTGGTGTGGTAGTCACATGAATAGAAATATATAAACAAGACAAAGAAAATTCACAGGGCAAAGACTAAGATTTTTACAGATATTGCTGATATAATAAGAGAATGGGTGTTCTGAGGCTGATCATGTTACAAGATAGGCAAACTATTGGCAGTGTTTAGAGCCGCCATGAATGTTGTGGACAAATTTGGTAAAAATATTTTTGTGTGGTAACAAAGCAAAACCAGAGTCAATGAGATGAAAGAAAAATATTTATAGAAAGAGGACCAACATACACTCAGACTGTTATGGAACCAACTTCCTAAAAGAGTTGAAGCTAGCCAATACAGCTAGTAAATGCACGTAAGGTACGATCAGACAGGGGTTCTATGTGGTGAGTAGGAGTACACTACTATATACAAGAGGAAAACCATCAAGTGCGTGAGCCGCATACCCAAAGGACAAGAGGCCTCATAGGAAGAAAAGTTTGAAAACAACACAAACAACGATAAATTGTACAAAAGCTAAGGATACTGACATTGTTAAGAGTAGTGGTTCCCACACTTTTTTTTTCTATCATTCCCCCCTACAGTCAGTTTAATCATGCATATTTCCCCCTTCATGACAAGACACACTGTGACTATTTACTAATCTATTTAAAAAAGTACAAATAAACTGATAAACATAGTTACATAGTAAACCACACCGCCCATCTACAACAGACATGCTCTATCTCAGGCATGAGAAAATCCATCTGATATATATATATATATATATATATATATATATATATATATATGTATATATAATTTTTTTTTTCTTTTTTTTTTTTTTTTTGTAGGTAGTGTAACTATTTCCCCCTTGGTAACTTCAAATTTCCCCCAGTTTGGGAAATGCTGGTTAAGAGGAAGGGCTAGCAGGCTACGGCAGACAAGACAAGGCAGACAAAACAACCTCAGATATTAAGAAAAGAGAAGGAAGAGGGACACCAAGAGCAAGGGAATGAGGCCGTGAAAAGCAAGCGAAGCACTGGAAAGAAGTGAGCAAAAAGGCGACGTGAAAAAAGAAACGGACTAAGAGAAGACACAGAGTAGGAGGGAGGTCGATCAGAAGAATAAAAAGTAGTACCAAATGAAAGACAGTTGTAGTAGTAGCAGCAGTATTAATAGCACAAGTTGTAGTAGTAGTAGTAGTAGTAACATTAATGGAGTAGCTGTATTAGTGGGGGAGAAGTATGACAGAGAAGATTGGCCCCCTTTTACAGCGATCTAACTGTTGAGGCTGCCCACTCCCGAAATGAGAGTAAAAATATAAGGATGTACGAGGAGCGTGTACAGAATGTTGACCAGGGCTCATTCTCTCTGTTAACATTGACGGCTGGGTGATAGTCCGCTGCAGGCATCGACAGGGGTGGGTGCCGCCTTTCGAGCAGCCTTGTCAGTTCCTTCGTTGCTTGGAATGCCCACATGAGATGGCACCCAGCAGAAGGATTTGAATGATCCATGCATAGATCTTGTGGACCAGTGGATGGTGGGGCATGGAGGTGGGGATGGCTTGTAAAGCATTTTGTGAATATGTTATTATAATCATGCGGGATGCAGGGGACGGGGAGTTGTAGATAATGTATCGGGTAGTGAGGATGGCCATGAGTTCAACAGTAAAAATGAAAGCGATGGGGGAGAGAGATCCAGATCTTGTTTCAGTCTGGGACACTGTTGAGTCATCCATTCCATGGTTCGAGCGGGGGGGGGGATCGATGTATATGTTGATGTTTGTTGAATGGGTAGATAGGCAAAGGAGAATTTTTTGTGGGATGGCTTAAGTTGGCATTTGATTTTTTGTTAAGGTAGCTAAAGTGAGGAATTTGTAGTAAATTTTCAGTGAAGAGTCTGCCATTCTTTTACCATATGAATGGATATTATGTGGATTTTTGTTTAATTCCTGATGAGTAATTGAGGTTTCAATGGTGTGGGAGATTGGCTTTGTAGGGATACTCTTGATACGGTAAAGATATTTCAATGATGTCAAAATGCGGTGGGTGGATATCCAGGAAGTATCCACTTTGTGCATACAAGCTTTTTCGTAGAGTACTGCGGAAAGCACCTGTCCCGAGACGCAGGCCAGGAGGAGGAGGAGGAGGAGGAGGAGGAGGAGGAAGAGGAGATGGAGGAACAAGAGGAGAGACAGAGGAAGGAGAAGTAGGAGGAAGAGAGGATAAGGGGAAATAGGGAGAGCAGGAGGATGAGGATGGGCATGAGGAAAGGAAAAATGAGAGGTAGAAGGAAGAGGAGGAGGAGGAAGAGAATAAAGGCAGGAAAAAGTAGAGGGAAAAGGAGGGGGAGTAGGGGAGGAGGAGGAGTGGGGGTGAAAGAGATTTAAGAGGAGAAGACGGATGAGTAGGAAAACATGGATGAGTAAGAAAAAGGTGGAGGAGGAAAAGGAGTAAGAGGACAGCGAGGAGAAGGAGGAGGAAGAGAAGCAAAAGGAAGAAAAGGAGAAGAGTAGGAGAATGAGCAAAAGGAGATGGAGGAGAAGGAGGAGGAGGGGGAAAAGGAGAAAGAAGAGGAGGAGGACAATAAGGGAAACTGAAGGAGGAAGCGTAGAAGGGGAAAAAAGAGGAAAATGAAGAAGAAAAAGAAGAGAAAGAGGAAGAACAAAAACAAGACGAAGAAGAGGAAGAAGTTGAAGAAGAAAAAGAAGAAGAAGCAGAAGAAGAAGAAGAAGAAGAAGAAGAAGAAAAAAAAAAGAAGAAGAAGAAGAAGAAAAAAAAAAGAAGAAGAAAAAGAAGAGGAAGAAGCAGAAGCAGACGAAGAAGAAGAAAAGAAGCAAAAGAAGAAGAAACAGAAAAAGAAAAAGAAAACAAACCAAACAATGAAACTAAGAAATGTAAAGAAGAGAGTAGAAGAGATGGGGAGGAGGAGGAGGAGGCAGGTGTTAGGAGCTGTGGGAAACCGAGGAGGACGATGATGATGATGATGGTGCAGAGACGAGTGGAGGAGCAGGGAGGAAGGAAGGAGGACTTAACGAGGTAAATACAGAGATGGAGATGAAAAGGACGAATACGACCAAAAGAAGAAGGACGTTCAAACAGAAGGCAACGAGGTAGACAAAAAATAAACAAAAAACAGAAAAAGACGTGGCGAGGTGGAGCAACTATGAATTCAAGATATGAGACAAAGTAAAAGGTGAAAGAAGGGATGGTAGATAGAAGAGTAAAGTAAAGAGAAATAAGAGCAAAAAAAAGGATGTGTGTGTGAAAATTGGGGCATAACATATAATATGATGAAGATGTAGAGAAAACAGAGAAAAAAGAGTAAGAGACAAAAAAAGAGGAGGACAGGTATAGAGAAACAGAGGGAGAAAAGAAGACAAAGACCAAAAGAGCGAAGACAGATAAAAAAAAGAAAAAAATTGGGAGGTGAAAAGAGACACAGGGTAATCATGAGAAAAAAAAGAGAGAAAGAGAGAAGGAGACAGAGAAAGACAGAGTGACAGAGACGGAAATACGGAGACAGACAATCAGAGAGAGAGAGAGAGAGAGAGAGAGAGAGAGAGAGAGAGAGAGAGAGAGAGAGAGAAATACACAAAGAAACATTCACAAACAGAAAAACAGATAAACAGACAGAAAGACATAAAGACAAAGAGAAGGAGACACATAGATTGACAGAGATAGAAAAAGAGAGAGATAGGTAATCAGAGAGAGAGAGAGAGAGAGAGAGAGAGAGAGAGAGAGAGAGAGAGAGAGAGAGAGAGAGAGAGAGAGTGAGAGAGAGAGAGAGAGGGGGGAGGGAGAGAGAGAGATAGAAAGAAAGAATGAAAGAGAGAGATACAGACACAAAGATATAGACATATAGACAGAGATCGAGAGAGATCGAGAGAGAGAGATCGAGAGAGAGAGAGAGAGAGAGAGAGAGAGAGATAGAACGAGCGAGAATGACAGACACAAATAGAAAGATAAAGAGAGAGACAGAGAGGAAGGGAGAGGAAGAGAGGGAGGGAGAAAAAGAGAGAGATAGAGAGGGAATGAGAGAGGCAGAGGGGAGAGATAGAGAATGAGAGAATAAGAGAGATAGAGTTAGGAGTTACAAGGAATCTCAGTACCTCAAGAGGTTTTATAACCCATACTGAGAAGGTATCGTTAAAAGGTTGTCGGGAATTCACACTATTGCTTAAACTAATGTGTGTAGCACCTTGTCTAACAGTCTTTTGAACTGCTGAACTGAGGAACTGTTTACCACGTTATTTGACAATCTGTTACAAGTGTTGCAGATTTTATAGGTAAAAAATTACCAATCTTGTCACAAGAGTAACGAGGGGGATTGAGCTTCTCTCATCATGAAGAGATGTCGATTGTTAATGTTATAAAATCCTTGACTTTGAAAACCTCTATTAGCTGTCCTCGCGATCTCCTGGTTTCTAGAGAAAAGAGCCACAAAGCCTTGAGACGCCTCTGATAGCCCATGTGTCCTATGGAAGGAATAAGTTTCGTTGCTCGTGCCTGAACTCGTTCTAGCCTCTGCACGTCCATCCTCAAGTTCGGCGACCAGAACTGGACGGAGTCTTCCATATAGGGACGAACTAGGGAAATGTAAAGTGTCAAGACTATTTTTTGGTTCAGGTAACGAAACTGTCTTCTGATGTAACCTTACAGCCTTTGTGCCTTCTTTTCTACTTCAATACACTGTTTTGATGGGTTGAGATCGCTGCTAATCAAGAGACCTAAGTCTTTTTTCCAATTCTGTATTTGCTATGTCATGACCCAAAATAGAATAATCTGCTCTCTGGTTTGCATAGTCTTGCACTTATCCAGATTAAATGGCATCATTCACTTCTCATACCACCATCCCAATTTCTCTGAGTCTAACCTAAGAATTTCTACACTTTTAGGTGTTGCGACATTTGCTCCCAACTTTGCGTGATCCGCAAACCTAGCTATGCTGCTCACAATTCCAATATCTATATCACTAACATAGATGATGAAGAGGAGCGGACCTAATAAAGATCCTTGGAGCACCCCACTGGTAACAGAAGACCAGCTAGACCATGACCCATTAATAACTTTTATCTTTCAACCAGGCTTCAACCCAATTTAACACTGCTCCTCTAATACCCATGGCTCGAACTTGACAAAGGCTTTCTGGAAGTCGAGATAAAGTATGTCGATTGCTCTGTTCCTGTCATATCCTTGAAGCATGACATGAAACAAATCTATCAGGTTAGTTAAGCATGATCTGTGACTCCGAAAACCATGCTTCAAGTCTAATAACAGGATCTCTCCGTCCAGAAACTCATCTATTCTATCAACAATAACACCTTCCTGGCTTCTAGAGAAAAGAGCCACTACAATAGAAGTAAGGATGATAGGTCCGTAATTCCCTAGATTTACGCGATCTCCTTTCTTAAATATGGGAATCACGTTTGTCGCCCGCCAGTCCCCAGACACTTCTCCTGTCCGCAGAGACTCGCTGAAGATCCCCACTAGGTGGAGAGCAGCCTGCTCGCGAACCTCCCGCAGTAGCTTTGGCAGGAATCCATCTGGACCGGGAGACTCGTTTGCGCTAAGCTTGTCTAGCAAGGCTAAGACTTAGATGTTCCTACTATGAATATCCTCCATGGACTCTCCCTCGTGTACCAGAACTGGTTCAGGGACTGCCTTCTCTACTTCCTCAGTGAATAGTGAGAGAGAATGAGGGGGGGGAGGTGGAGATAGAGTGTGTGGAGAAAGAAACAGAGAGAGTGGAGAGAGTGAATAGACAGTTAGAGATAGACAGAAATATATTATATATATATACATATATATATATATATATATATATATATATATATATATAAAGAGAGAGAGAGATGGAGAGAGAGAGACAAACAGACAGAAAGTTACAAGGAATTTCAGTACCTCAAGAGGTTTTATAACCCATACCGAGGAGGTACCGTTAAAATGTTACTGGGGATTCATACTATTACTTAAACTAATGTAAGTAGCACCTTGTCTAACAGTCTTTTGAACTGCTGAACTAAGGAACTGTTTACCACGTCCTTTGACAGTCTGTTCCAAGTGTTGCAGATTTTATAGGTAAAAAAATGACCAACCTTGTCACAAGGGTAACGAGGGTGACTGAGCTTCTACCCATGATTGCGAGTGGTATTCACGTTCAAACTGAAAAATGTCAATAATCAATGTTATCAAATCCTTGAAGTATTTTGAAAAACTCTATTAGTTGACCTCGCAATCTCCTGGTTTCTAGAGAAAAGAGCCACAAAGCCTTGAGACGCCTCTAGGAGCCCACGTGCCTAATGGAGAGAATAAGTTTCGTTGCTCGTGGCTGAACTTGTTCTAGCCTCTGCACGTCCATCCTCAAGTTTGGCGACCAGAAGGTTTATGTTCTGAAGCGTTCCACCACAGTCACGCTAAGGACCAATTTTGTTTCCTACTCGTTTTCTACTGTTAACGTAAAGAACTTCTTGGGGTTAGCCTTTTCTCCCTATGTAGGCTGTTGTACCCAATGGGTAAAAAAAATGCTTCATCTGCAAAGTGAAGAAGCCTCTTGCTTTCATCGTCCCCTGTCCTGTCTTCCCAGTTTACATGACAGTTGAAATCCCCTAAGATAACAGCTGTAAGTTCGCTTATTATATTAGTAATTTCTGTAGAGGGAGAGATTGAAAGAGAAAGAGGGAGGGAGGGAGGTAGGGAAGGAGAGAGGTAGGAAGGGAGGGAAAGAGAGAAAGAGAGAAAGAGAGAGAGATCTCCCTCAGAGCAGGAGTCCTTCTCTGATCTGAGTGGATGACACGGTAAAGAACCTGGTTGACCATGTCATCATATATTACTTTGCCACGTTGATTAAGATGCACGCCATCTTTTGCGAACAAATCGCTTCGTCCATAAAATATGTCATGAGTCTACAAACCGTATGCCATGAAGAACGCACATATCCTGAAGTCTCTCGTTAATGCCTATTGCCTTGAAAGCGAAGATGCTCCCATGAGAGAGAGAAAGAGAGAGAGAGAGAGAGAGAGAGAGAGAGAGAGAGAGAGAGAGAGAGAGAGAGAGAGAGAGAGAGAGAGAGAGAGAGAGAGAGAGAGAGAGAGAGAGAGAGAGAGAGAGAGAGAGAGAGAGAGAAAGAGGGAGAGAGAGAGAAGGGGGCATTGAGATGGAGAGAAAGGTCATGGAAAGTGTAGGCAATGCACAGAATACGTTGCAAAGGGTCTATGAAAAGAAGGAGAAGGTAAAAGAAGAGCATAAGCCCACAGAGAGGACAGTCTGGCAGGAGCTGTGGGGAAACTCGAGGACATCATACGAGAATTGGAAAAATACGTGAGAAGAGAGTGAATATCGAAAAACCCAGAAGACGACGAGGAATGACCAAGTAATCCTACTTAAAATGGTTTATGCAGCGTCTCCACACAACAAAAATACTAGTAACACAGCCTGCACTATACTAATAGTATATTTGCTATGGTGCTGTGAATAGGAATTGATACTGTTACTGTGGTCACGGCTTTTGGATAAACGAGAAAACAGTCAATTAACATCGCACTTGGCCTTAGGTAATTACAAACGGGTTTAAGGATTGCGATGGGGTGAGTATGACGACGTTTGAAATTTGGGAAAAGTACTGAAAAAAAACGTAAATTCTTTTAAGTCACAGGGGAGTTGGGAGGTAATGGCAGACATATGAGAGATTGCTTCCGGGCAAAATGAAACAGGAATGTTCCTGAATGATACTGGGAGGCTTCAGAACAGGATATAAGTCATGATGTTACAGGAGAAGTCTCTGAACTTGAGTAAGAGTGTCTTAATGACTCGTGAGTAAAATGTCAACTTCCTAGTCTATGGTGGACGGGAGACATAGATCGGAGTGGAATGCTCTGGAAAAAAAAGTCTTGTTCAACTTCAAAAGCAAACTGTAGTTTTATGTTTCATAAACAGTAGCGTGTTCAAAAACTGGCATCCTCAAAGACTACGAAAGACTAAGAACGCCGTGGTTGCGTGTCCAATAACGTACGAGTATCACCTCAGAGGTTAACCATAACAGATAACGTAAGAAAAAGACATCAACGCAACAAAACGTCAAAACATTTATAAGAATGATGGTAGAATTCAGTTTCATGTTAAGATATCATATGAACTAAGAAATGCCAAGAAGTTAAATTATTCTTAATCAACAACAAATTGGGCCTAAATACCAAGCAAAGGATCGTTAAAGCATGAATCAAAATTTAAAAGAACAACTAAATGTCGTGCATGTCTCAAGAACTTGGCTAAAGATTATATGAGAATACACGACTTAGTGTTTCAGCGAACTATGAACAAAGTACGTCAATGATAATGTTCAAAGTAAACACAACTTAACAGAAACAACATGTGTGACATTTTTTAAAGTTGTTCGATGAAGCTTTGAGACATGACGACAAACAAAGAGATAAAAGTAACATGCGTCTGAGAGTAATGAGAGCCATAGGAGTTGCTTCAAGAAAGGGCACCAAGAGGAAAGGCAGGGGCAACCGGAGGAGGAAGAGCGGAGGGGGAGAAGAGGATTCTACCATCATGCTGCGAGACCTTGGAAACCCAAGAGGGGATTAAGGGAACTAATTCAAAACTCTACCTACGTACAGGATAGCCTCAGAACGAGGGGAGTAAAAGGAAGAGATACTCCACTACACTGACACAACTTTTAGAACTTAACGCAGTGGCAACGGGTCTCGAGTGGCTCGTATTGTAAAACCACACACACACACTGCGTCATTATTGTACAAATAAAGGGCAGGCACAGGTCATCATGTCCGAGGACAAAGGGCAACATTACAGTGAGCAAGAGCATCGGCGCAACAACAACACAAGGATGTAGTATTGACCGAGGAAAGGTTACGTTACTAAGGGAGGTACTAAATGGGATGCGATGCGATGGGAAGCTGCAGGGGTGGGGGGGGGAAGAGCATGTGAATGGGGAGAAAAGGGTAAGTGGGGAAGGTGAGGAGAAAGGACATGCCGTGACCAAACAATCCTGAGCCCTCGAGGGCCTAGCGTGCCTTGACCTGACCTCCTTCTCTATGTGCAGTGCAGTGTGCCAAATGGTGAAGGCGAGGCGGTGCAAGACACCAGCGTCCACGCGCGGGTCTGATTTGCATCGCCGCCTCCGACGTGCCGCTGCTGCTGCCGAACTCGCTTCCCTGTTGGTAGATCCCAGGGAGTCCCAGGATGCTGACGCAGTGACTCTTTTTGGGACACGCGGGGGCAAGGGGGGCGAGTTAGCTGACGGAGGCGAGTCCGGTGTAGTGCTCACCAGTGACGGGATGGAAGAGTAGAGGTCCTCGCTCTCTTCGCCTGAACTGGCTATCGCCGGCCACGACCTCGGCGGAATCACAGGAGGACAAGACCTTGTCAGCAGGTCTTCGGGACTTGGGCTAGTGCTGCTACTGGCATACGAGGACATCGAATGGCGATACGAGGACGACGGAACTCGAGTACGCGAGGGCTGAGTGACGGTTGGAGGAACAGGTGGAGGAGGGCCTAGCGGAGAGCTCACCAGTGGGTTGTGAGAGCCAAGAGGCCCCGTGGTCAGTCGAGGAGGAGGAAGAGGTGGAGGAACATCTTCGGGTTCCATCGTACGACGTCTGTACCTTGTAGGCGCTGGCATGGGCGGTAGTGGGCGAGTGTAAGCAGGCTCGGGCGGTGGTGGGGGGCGTTTGTATGATGAATCTGGATGAGGGGGCCTCGTGTAGATGGGGTCCGGAGGGCTGGGTCTGGACAAGGAAGAGTATGTTGCGTCTGGAGGAGGTTGGGGTCGGGAGAAGCGAGGTTCTGGAATCGGTGGTCGTGATTCGTCAGGTTGCGGTCTGGAGGGGAAAGAGGTTTCAGGTGGTTGTGGTCGCGAAAAGGTGGAGGAGGATTCTGTCGCATGTGGACGAGAGAAAGTGGTTTCAGGTGCTTGTGGTCGTGAGAATAAGGGTTCGGGTGGTTGCGGTCGTGAAAAGGAGGGTTCCTGTGGTTGTGGTCGGGAAAAAGAGGTTTCTGGTGGTTGCGTTCGTAAAAATGATGGTTCTGGCGGTTGCGGTCGTGAGAATGGGGGTTCAGGAGGTTGTGGGCGAGAGAAAGGCGGCTCTGGGGGTTTGGGTCGGGAAAACGAAGGTTCATGAGGCTGCGGCCCCGAAAAGGTAGTTTCTAGTGGCTGCAGCCGTGAAAGAGGGGGCTCTGGTGCTGGTGCTCGAGAATATGGCGGTTCTGGGGGCTGTGGTCGTGAAAAGGAAGGTTCTGGGGGCTGTGGTCGTGAGAAGGAAGGTTCTGGTGGTAGAGGGCGGGAGAAAGAAGGCTCAGGTCTGGAATATGCATGTTCCGATTGCTGAGTTCTTGGGATAGACGGATCGAGTGGAGGTATGGGTGGTCGTGAGAAAGATGAGGACACCTCTGTCTTTGGCTGTCGTGAATAAGAAGAGTCTGGTTGCTGCTGAGGTCGAGAAAGGGGAGGGGGAGGCGGCTCTGTGGGTTGTAACCGCGAGTAAGGAGGATCTGGTGATCGGCAATAAAGAGGTTCAGGAGGCTGGGGGCGAGTGTAAGTTGGCTCTGGGGGTCTCGTGTAAGTAGAACTGGATATTTGTGGCCTCGAAAAGGCTTCGGGCGGCTGTGGGCGCGTGTACAAGAGTTCGGGGGGACTTTGGTATAGTGGGTCGTCAGAAGTTCTTGGGGGCTTTATTGTTGAATACAAGCCATCATCATCGTTATCGTCGTCAGGAGACCTTCGAGGTTTGTATAGTCCTTGGTAAAGAGGCTCGACACTGCCTTTGGACTCCCGACGAGGGATGACGGGCTTGAAAGCCGTTGGGGGTGGGACCGGAGGCGTGGTCTCGATACCCTTCATATCTCGCCTGGGCATGGGGTCGTACTTAAGTTCCCGGCCTCCTGGTCCACCTGTTCCTCCTCCTCTCCCTCCTCCTCCTCCTCCTGCTCCTCCCCCCCCTCCTCCTCCTCCTCCTCCTTCTCCTGCTGGTAGTGCTCCTCCACTTGGGCGACGCGGTAAAGACTGATAGGTGGCAGGAGTCCTTGAGGGAGGCATTGCGAGGGGCTGATGGGGGTGCGGCGTGAAGTAGTGATGATGGTGAGGCTGGCCTCGGGGCAAAGAGTAAAAAGTGGAGGGTGGAGGGACTTTGGCTTCCCTCCTGGGCAGTGACTGGTGCCACGAGGTATATATGCGTGGGGGTCCCTTGTGTGCGGGGCCGTGCTGGGCCCCAGACCCATCAGCAGGATGTCTTTTGTGAGTCTGGCTCCTGGCAGGATGGGTGCCCCCTGCCCGAGCGGCAGGGAGGGGCCTACTGACACTGATGGGTTGCGGGGCCGCGGTCGGGGGCCCACCTAACCGCACCGAGGTCGGGACAGGAGGAGGGCACAGGGGGCGGCTCCCGCTGGGAGGAAGCACCGCTGGGGCAGCAGGTAGAGCGTGCGTGAAGGGGAGAAGGGGTTGCGGCCTCTGCTGGTGCGGAGGCCCGTGATGGATCATGCCCTGGTAAGGTAGCCCTCTGAAATGTCCTGGGTGGCCATAGAATCCTGATTTGGTTCCACTCCTGGGCAGAGAGTAAAAAGCCCTGCCGGGGGGCCCACAACGGGGCAGCGAGGATGGGTAACCTGGATAAGGAGGCAGGGAGGAGAGGGCCGGGGGGAAGTGCAGGCCGCCGCCGCCGCCACCGCCATGGTAGCTGCCACCGCCCTGCT
>NW_027467745.1:235000-257500 GCF_046742065.1 Oratosquilla oratoria
CATGCACACATTGTAAAGAAAGAACAGCAGACATACTGCAGCCATACCTCGGCACACTCAACACCTGGTTCACAACAGACTCAAAATAAACCCAACCAAATCCTCAGCCATATTTCTCATCAACTGGACAGCAGAATACAAATATATACCATACCTTTAAACCAACAACATCCTTATACTTCACACACACACACACACACACACACACACACACACACACACACACACACACACACACACACACACACACACACAAACACACACACACAAAATCCTTGACGTGACGTACGATACACCCTTCTCATCCAAACTACACATCACAAACATAAAGACAAAATGCACACCTAGACTTAACGCGCTTAAATCAATTGCAAGAACAACATTCTGACAAAAAGGAACCATTACAGTACACAACCAATATACGAGTATAAGCTCAGTGATAGATTGTGTGCCCCATAACACCCTACAGACTATACAGAACAAAGCTCTAAAAACAATTACAGGCAGCGTAAATACAACACCTACAGGCCATTTACACCATGAAATGAAAGTCCTCCAAGTCAAGGATCACCTTGACATGAGAGTCACACAAACACAGCACACCCACTACACTAGATGGCAGAACACCCACACACACCAAAAAACATCAATACAACACACAAATATTCTATTTTCTTCCTCCTCAACCATCAGACACCAGTCTCCAGAAGCATATCAATAACCATATCGCTCATTGTTCCATCAACAAACTGATAGACAATACATTGCTACATGCCAGACCCCCTGATATCCATCCCTCTGAATCCTCTCTCCTCCGAGAGGGTAGAGTCCACCTAGCCAGGCTGTGGTGCGGCTACCATCCAGCATTTTCTCAGTTACCAGAAGAGGCTGGAAGACCGCATCGCAGATATTGCCCAGGATGTAACACTTCACCCCATACTATTACAACACATTATGGAAAACTGTACTGTACACAATCAGACACGCCAACAGCATAATATGCACTCTATAAGGGATTTGTGGGAAGACCCCGTTCACGCCGTGGCGTTCCTCAGGGAGACGGGACAACAACAACAAATCGCTGTTTACTCCAGGGCAGGTGGTAGGGAATTCTTGTGGCTGTTTGGCCCCCAACTCTTGGGGTTGGGAGTTGAGGGGTGGTCCCACGACAAAAACGCTGGTTCCACAAACACAGCACACCCACTACACTACATGGTAGAACACCGACAAATGCCAAGAAACATCAAAACAACACCCAAATACCTATACCACACACAAATACTCTCTTCTTTTCCTCCACAACCACAGACACCAGCCTCCTGAAGCATATACATAATCATATCGCTCACTGCTCCATCAACAAACTGATAGACAATACGATAATATATTGCGGCATGCCAGACCCCCTGATATCCATCCCCCTGAATCCTTTCTCCCCTGAGAGGACAGAGTCCACCTGGCCAGGCTGCTGTGTGGCCACCACCCAGCCCTTCTATGCTACCAGAAGAGGCTGGATGACCACATCACAGACAACTGTCAAGATGCAACACTTCACCCCATACTATACAACACATTATGGAGGGCTGCATTGTACACAATTACACATACCAACAACATAATATACACTCTACCAGGGATTTATGGGAAAACCCCGACCCAGTCGTGGCGTTCCTTAGGGAGGCGGGACTGTTCGGCTAGATAGTCTAGGGAACGAACGACAACAATAACTCGCTGTTTACAATTGTTTATCTTACTTCTAATTCAGATTAGCAAATACATATATGTATGTGTAAATATGCACACGCACATACACACACACCACACACACGCACGCACACACACACACACACACACACACACACGCGCGCGCGCATATATATTATATATATATATTTCTATACACACACTCAATCCTCCATTTCACGGACCCCGATGCAACAGATCCTCTATTTAGCGGACAAAAAATTCCGTCCGTTATTGAGCCGGACGATAGCCTAATCGTCCGTTGATGCATATAATTGTCTGATCCAAGTCCAGGCCACCAACACCAGCCATGTTGTGTGTGTTACAAGTAATCAGTAATATAATATTACCATATTTTCATGTACAGTAAAAGTAACCAATAAATGTATACGGTACCAAATTCCCAACAACGATCATATGTCCGTTATTTACCGATCCGGTCTGTTCGGTTTACATTTGTCAGGAACGGACATTTAACAAGAGCAGACAAGTCCTTGCACGTGTTTGTCCGTTTAATGGAGGGTCGAGTGTGGGTGTGTATATATATATATATATATATATATATATATATATATATATATATATATATATATATATATATTATATACATATATATACATATACATATATTCATATACATATATATATACATATATACATACATATATATATATATATATATACATTTATACATACACTTATATACATATATACATACATTTATATACATATACATATATACATATATATATACATATATACATACATATATATATACATATATACATACATATAATATATATATATATATACATACATATATATATACATATATACATACATATAATATATATATATACATACATATATACATACATATATATATATACATATATATACACATACATATATATATACATATATACATACATATATATACATATATGTGTGTACATGTATATATACGAAGAGAGACAAAAAAGTTCGCAAAATACTACCACTGCTTGAACTCGAGAGGATGACGACAAGAAAAGGCATGTTAGTATGCATCATCGAGACCTCAGCTCACTCTCACTTACGTGCCATCACTTATGCAGTGACTACTGGTAGAAAGTGAGGATTCTCCAAAGAAAAATTTGCTTTCGTGACCCATGGGAAATAGCCATTTTAAGATGAGAGTGAACATTAAATTCTTGATGAAAATCAAATGGAAGGGGATGCAGGTTATTGAGACTTTGCAGAGAGATTATGGTAATGGCTCAAAGAAAACAGCCAACTACAAGTGGATTCAGTGATTCTCGGAAGGCAGGGAGAACCTGGAAGATGACTGTCGGACGGGTGACCAAGAACCTCGAAAAAATACGAAATTATTAATGTTGTTAGAAATCTCATTGAAGAAGACAGAGGAATTACAGTTAATCAAATAGCTTTGGCCATGGAAATATAGTATGGCTCAGCAAAATAAATTTTGTATGAAGATCTAGGATTCAGCAAGCTTCCAATTTTCTACCTTCCTCTCCCCTTGTACATCTCATCACCTTACATTTACCCACATTTATCTTCAACTTCCTTCTTTCGCACACCTTCCCAAACTCTGTCACTAACTTCCTTAATCCCTCCTCTGATCCTGGTACAAGCGCAGTGTCGTCAGCAAACAACTGGTTTATCTCCCATTTTTCTCCATTTTCTTTAACCATCTCCAATCCCCGGCCCATTATCCTTGCATTTACCTCTCGCACCACCCCATCCGTGTATAAATTGAACAGCCAAGGGGACATGACACATCCCTGGCGAAGTCCCACCTTTACCTCAAACCACTCACTCTCTCCATTTCTAATTCCAACAGGCTCTACTACTCTCGTAAAAAAATTTGACTACTATTAATATCTCTCTTCCTATCCCATATATTTGCAATACCTCTCAGAGCGCCTTCCTGTCTACCCTGTCATAAGCTTTTTCAAATCCATAAAGGCACAAAAAACATCCTTACTTTTTCTTAAAGCTTTCTCACATATCTGCCGTAACACAAAAATCTGATCCACGCAACCCCTAACTTTCCTAAAACCACACTGTTCCTCATCAATTATTCCTATTCCTCTCCTATTCCTCTCAATCAAAACCCTACCATAAGCCCTCCCAACTACACTCAACAAATTGATCCCTCTGAAAATACTACTCTCACGTTTGTCCCCTTTTCCCTTGTAAAGTGGAACTATACATGCACTCCTCCAGTCCTCCGGCACTCTACCCTCTTTTAGACAAATATTAAACAACCTCACCAGCCAGTCCACCATCACTGTACCTCCCTTTTTTAGACACTCCGCATGACACCCATCTAACCCAGGTGCCTTACCTGCTCTCATCATTTTAATAACTGCTTTCACCTCATCTTTCCTTATTTCTCTTCCACTGTCCTCATTCATCACTGTCATTTTCTTAACGCTTCCCACTGCAACTATCTTTCCCTCCTATCCTCCTTCACTTTTAGCTACTCCCTAAAATACTGCGCCCATCTTCCTCTTACTGCCGTCTCTTCCAATATCATTTCTCTATCTGCACCTTCAACCTTCTGCACTTGATTCGCCTCCCTTTCCTCTCTTAATTTCCTTCCAAAATAATAATAATGATAATAGTTACAACAACAACAACAATAATAATAATAGGAATAATAATAATAACTATAATAGCAATAATAACTATAATAACGATAATTATTATAATAACAATAATGACTATATAAATACTTACCGCATCCCTGTGATGAGAAGCGTAAGACGTGGCACGTCCTCCCTGCAGCCTAACTTCGCTCGTCTCTTTATCCCATCCTCCTCTTCCATTCCTAGCTACTTCGCATTCTGACGTCTGCACCCGTCCATCGGGTTCACTCGTTTCCCGAACTCTCGAGCCGTCACAAAGTTGTGATCGAGGATCGGCCGGCGAACTGGCCAAGTCAGCTGGAAGATGTCGGTCGCCATCTCGTTGGGAGGGCACCGGCTCGACGTCAGTCTCCTGGACTCTTTCAGCGAAAGGCGCTGCAGCTGCAGCAGCCTCCTGCAGGAGTGTCAAGGGAGACGAACGGCGGTCTGACCCCGGGCTGTTCTGAAGGGAGGACGAGCTCTGAGACTTGGTGTGGCGGCGGGGAGTGATGGGAGAAGCCTCTAAGGACACAGAGCCCCGCACGGCCGCCGTCGGTGTCACTCGGTCGCTGACGACGCCACCCACTCGAAGATCATGAAAGATCTGTCGAGCGGGATCTCGGAAAGAACGGCTCTTTGCCTCGCTCAGCGCCTCCTGTTAAAGAGAAGACCTTTAATCTATTTCCCTACATTTTCCTCACCTAAAATCTGTATGCATCTATTAGATAATCAATTACGGGACTTCAAAATTAAAGTCAGAAAATATCCTCACTTGTCAAAACTAAATGTCTCTTAGGTGTCTCGTACTCTCCTCTCCCCAGACAATTCTCTGGTTCGAGCGGAGCCGAATGTCCCCTAATCTAGAAACCTCCTGCGATGACGACTCAACCCCTCCCCCCGCCCCCTTCATCTGATGTATTGGCGGTGGAATGGATCAAATTCTCCCACTCCACATGAAGCAGCACTGGTTCAACCACCATATCGCAGGAAAGCCCACAAAGCATTTGGGCCATGAAAATGACTAGTGCTACTACTAGCACTACTGATAATACTTCTACTACTTCTAGCGCTGCTACTGCTGCCACTGTTATGTACTATTTTGTATACATCGTCGCCACAATCCAATTTCAAAATAACCAGACACATCACCACCGAGCACTCCCTTACCCTGGGGATGGTGGTTGCCGTTAGGTTCCCCTGCCTGCCACACTGCGATTGAGGTCAAGCGCTGTGCAACTGCATGGCACAGTTCTTCTTCCTCCTCTTCTGGCACAGCGTCCGTCCGACAGCCGAAGCTGCTTTAGCCTAACCGCGGCACCAAACTCCCAAAATGAAAAGGTACAATTTCGCATCTTGTGTTGAACAACGCCTTGCCTATTTTCAAAGACAATCCCCTTCCTAGAACTTCACTTTGCTACTGCGTCTCATTATCCAGCTCAAATCATTTCAGCAACACATATATTAGACCCGTTTTCGTACTCTCATTGGCCATGATATCTCGTGAAACCCTCCCTTGCCCTTTGGCTCACCGTAAATCCGTAGAACGTTTCATCCTCGCCTTCTGGCTGCACCTTTAAACAATACACGCCCTCTTTCATCAACCTTTTAGTTGTTATCCAGTTTATTTGACAAGTCTGCGATGAACTGATAAGTGTCCCACAAGCCGATGGAAAGGGGAATGGCATTGCCCTTAATGGTCTTGTTACATACATAGCAGGTAGATATACTGTACGTGGATAGACTGAGTGATAAGGTCAGAGGTCAAACCAGACACTGAATAAAGGTGATGATGTTATAGTATCTTGCGTTGCGGCAGCATATGGCTATGTCAGGATTCTAACATCGTAGCCAACTACCAATCAGTCAGGAGAGTCATTTTTCTATAATCATCTTAACTTAAGCACAATGTGATCTAAATAGACGCTAAATAAGATCAGAAAAAAGTCAGTGTATTATTAGAAAACTGACACCTGATAGTAGAAACTGACTAGGAGTGATGACATGTGACATGTCATCCCGGAACTCTGTATAGTAGGTACCCATATTACGACATGTAACTCGGCTTCCCAGCTGCACCGCCATAGTTTAGTTATGGACGTCATTACGAGACTATTTTATATATTTAGGCCCACTCAGAAATGCGTCTTGGCCACACACCCTTCATGGTCTGAATTCATAATCTCAGAAGGTGGAAGTAAGAATCTTATCATCTTACATTTAGTCCAATGATAAGCTTAGAAGGTCTGTCGGGAGGAGGCGCGTACACACACACACACACACACACACACACACACATACACACACGCATACACACAAAAACACATACACATACGCACACACAGATATACACACAAAAAACACATATATACATACGTACATACACCTACACATGCGTGCACACGCGCATACACACACACACACGCACAGATATACACACAAAAAACACATATATACATACGTACATACACCTACACATGCGTGCACACGCACACACACACACACACACAACACATACACACATACGCAAACACACACACACACACACACACACACAAACACTCGCCAAAAAAACATACACATCTTAGCATTTCACCTTCTATCCTATGACAAGGCTGGGAGGTTTGAGGAGAGGAGGTGCACGCGCGCGCGTACACATATACAGACACACACACACACACACACACATACACGCGCACCCACACCTACCTACACACACACACACACACACGCACGCACACACAATGACTCAGTGGGTAAAGGAAGTGACTCGGGTAAGAAGAGATGACATTCCCACAAGATTATGTTACTAACCAAAGATCCAGACACCATCCGCTCCTTGAAGTACCTTTACCCCATAAGAAGAGGTGACCAGGTAACAATTTAATTTCAGCTGGAGGGTGAAGAAATAGAGCCAAGGAACGAATCACATAGGCAGGGATGACTTAATTTTAGGAAAGCAGATTATTCGGTGTTGAGAAAATTCTTGGAAGAAGCAAACAAGGAGGAATTTATGAACACCACAAGAATAAGGAGGAAATGGGAAATCTTTCTCGACATTTACAACCTGGGAGTGAACAAACATGTGCCAAAGACTAGAGTAAGAAGCAGGACTTGTTTAACAAAAGGTGTGAAATTGGAAAAGAGGCCAAGGACGTGGCTTAGGGAAAATAGAGGAAGAAAATAAAAAATAAAATGAAACAGAATGAAAAATACGAACAAGCTAAAAACTACCACAAGAATCCGCAGGGAGTAAGAAATCACTTTTCAAAGAGGTGTAGTAGATTAATGTAAAGATGAACCAAAATTGTTTTACATTTTGTAAATAGTAAACTGAGACACAGGGAAGTAATTAGCATGTTAATAATGAGTGGTTATGTCGTTGAAGAGGTCTTAGCTCAGGCAGAAATAAAAAATGAAGGTTTCCCATCGTTCTTCAAAAAAGAGCGCAACTTTTTGGAGAAAAGAGGGGAAAAAAAGTTTAGCAGATATAAATGTAGAAGTGAGGGAAGTGCTCAATCTCCTGGGATCATTGAATGTGACAAAAGCTTCAGGACCTAACGGGATCTCAAGAATGTAGGGAACAACTAACGGACAAGATCCACAGTCTTATTACATGTTCATTGAAAGAAGGCACAGTGCCACATGACTGGAAAAGGGCAGACGTGATGCCAATTCGCAAAGGTGGAAACAAGGAGACACCATTAAATTATAGACTAGTATCACTAACTTGCACAATAGTGAAATTATGTGAAATGATTGTGAAAGATCGATGGATTTTTTTCTTGATTTTTTTAAGTGGCAGCGTCGATGAACATTCTGACAGAGTCAGTTTGGCTTCAGATCTAGAAGATCGTGTTTGTCGAATCTTTTAAGCACTTGGGAGTGATTGATGTGCTGCAAGAAAGAGAGAGAAGGGTGGGTGGACTGCGTGCACCTGGACCTAGAGAAGTCTTTTGATAAGGTATCTCTCAGTCGACTTTGTGGAAATTGGAGTACGGTGGAGGCCTGAGGTGTGTGTTCTCGTAACGCTCTTTTGGCTGTCACGTCAATCTTGCTGTTTACATTCTGATGCATGCCATGTGCGTGCACTATAAAATGCCGAGCTGCGCTGACAACTTGATCAGTGATCTGTCATATTTCGTGTATTAGCAAGGTTTTATCAAGTATTTAGTTCGAAAATGACTTGTATCGCCGCAAATTGCAAAAGTGATTCAACGAAACTTTCTGCTGCGGATGGAATTAATTTTCCTTCTTTTCCGAATAGTTTTGTTTGGAAAAAGGACTGGATCATTCGGTGTAGACGGCACGAATTATGGAAGCCTGGACTGAAAGCGAAACTCTGTTCGAAAAAAATATATATATAGCATGAAGCCCATTCTAAAAGAAGATGCAACGCCGACAATTTTTGTCATCGACGAGACCCTGGTTCGGCAAGCAAACGCCGTCGAAGGAACACTGCTGTTGAAAAAAGACAACGCCGGGAAGGACGAGTACTCTGTAGCACGTGTATAGGTAGGCCTGTATTATCTACGCTGTCACCGACAATCATTAACAAGCATGGTTAGGATTGACTAATTATTTTTGGGCTAGGACTAAGCAGATTAGTGGTACAGTCATGACATAGGCTAGCTAGGCCTATAGGCCTATGAATATTATCACATCACTCCACCAGGATGACAGGGGCTTCCATAATGGGCTTATAACCACGTCTTGTCAATTGGAATCAACCATTTTTTTTTCTTTTTTGAGAGAGAGAGAGTCAAACAAGTGGAATCCCCACCACCACCCCAGCAGGAGTTTGGCCTAATTGTCCTTGACCAGAGGGAGTTCATACTGATATAAACCTAATGATTTTTTCAGCTGTTACAAAGTGCCTATGATGAATATTTACCTTCTGCAAGTACCACTAGCAGCGAATTCCCCCCACCACCACCCCAGCAGGAGTTAGGCCTAATTGTCCTTGACCAGAGGGAGGAATTCGTACTAATATAAACCCAATTATTTTTTCAGCTGTTACAAAGTGCCTATGATGAATATTTACTTTCTGCAAGTACCACTAGCAGCGAAATTTGGATGGAATGTGAAAATGACCATGGTGACAGTGCCAGACATATGACTGATGGCTTCTCTTCCCCACAGCAACCACTACCTATGGCAGATCATTTTATAGACATGTGAGTATCTTTTGCTAGCCTTCCTCTCCCCTTCAGTCAAATGATTTCTCTAGTTTCTTCGCTACATAGGCCTGTTTTATTGTACCTTCTCACAGATAAAAACTATTTGTAATTCATGAATCCTTGAAACTTTTGCCTGTAAATATGAAGGTTGACATGGATCAGATGATTCATCCATGCAGACTTTTTTTTTGGGGGGGGGTTACTCATTTCAGCCTATGAAATCCACCTCTGTTGCAACTCAAGCGTTTGTACCACCAAATCCAAAGTTTCACAAACCTGTACAGGTTTCCATAAGGCCAGGAACGGTGAACAGAGGGACACAAATGAACAGAGTCATGATCAAAGATGTCGGTGTCCAAGTGAGTGGTTGTCCAGCTTGGCTGAAGGAAGTGGCATCAACCCAGACTGAACCTGCCACAGATGTTTCTGCGTCCCGACCCGAGGCAGTTGCTTTATCTGAGCCAAAGGGGGACAAACCCTTGGGTCTTGGGTGTAGTAGTAGTGAGGAGGATCCAGTGGTGGACCACATTGTGGATAACATGATGGAGACTGATCCTGATTGGATACCAGACATGCCAGATACTGGACTTTGATGAACCTGACATGTAGGTTTTGACTATCAGTTTGACTTTTTCAAACAAACCAAACAAGGATAGTTAGTAAAACACAAGGATAGCAAATCACTAGGATAGTTAGTAATTCACATTAATTCATTCTTGTATGAACAGATGAACTATCTATGCATTGTGGACGTGGTCATCTTGGTGGTCGTGTGGATGTTTTTCCAACAAAATAAAATCAAAACCAGCCCTGCTGGGCATGCTGGGGCCTGGCAGATAGGCCTAGGCACCACCGACGCCTTTTAGGTATTAGGTCTACTATTTCATGCCTTCAGACCTTCATCCGTGCGTCTGATGACAAACCAACGAAATCATATGTCTGGTCTGGTGTGGTGTGTGGTTGGTGGTGTGCATTTATGTATGTAGAGCGTGCATGCAGTAATGCATTCCGACGAACTCACCAATCCCTATTTCCCGCACTTTCTGGGCGTTCATCCTCTGAGGATTCCTCCCTCTCGGCATGTTCGTTGTCAGTTGAGTTTTGTTTGGATATCCGAATTGATTCGTACATGTATCCTTGTACCATACCCACTTTGGAACACGAAAAGGCATCCAAATCCGATAAATCTTCTTCACTCGATGTGAAGTCACTTTCGTATTGCGTGCCGGCCATGTTGAAGAATGTAAAGAGCAACTTTTATGTCATCAGTATGCTATCAGGCACTTTAAGATCATGCTATTTCGATCAAATCAAGACGATAGAATGCTAGAAACGAGCATTTTGATATTCTAAATTCTTCTAAGTTATTTTTTAATACATGAAATAACAAAAAATAAAGAAATCCAAAACCTTTTGCTGAACCCGTGGTTATGTGGCAAATGACGTCTGGCAACCCTGTCCCGAGGACCGTTGCAGACCACTGTGGGGCTGCGGTTTTCCAGGTGGTGAGATTGGAGACAACAATTACTATTATCATAACTACTTCCTCCATACCTCTGGCAAATTCAAGCCTCTTCTACTAGGTCTACCCCTATTTACCTTTGTCCCACGTTTTCCCCACAAATTTCCTGTAAAAACAATCATACAATAAATGAATTACCTTCTTCGATTTTTTTCGACGTAAAGAAGCGAACATGTTTGTTCAAAATCAGTTCACTTCTTGTATTATTCTGCGAAGCTCCATCCGATGTGTGTTTGTCAGTGATGTGCTGGACGTATAAAATGAATTGGGTATTTTTTCATTCTGGAAGCACTTTGAAACTAAAACATAATATCCAATAGTTAAGTGAACCATTTTTAGATTACTAAGTTAAACCAGTTACGTTCGTCGTTTACCTAAAATCTGTTTTGTTAATTGTTCGACTGACCGCCATACAGGGGCGGAGTCACTGTTTATATCGTTAATTCGTGGAATCCGATCGCATTTCATAGTCACTATTCTGTATCCTTTTAATTTCACTAAAGCTGGCTTGTGTAAATTTGATGATCCATATTTGGCAATCCTTCGTCGGAAGTCAAACTTCTGCATTAGTTTCAAACCTGTGGGAAGAAATATATTATTTTAGTTACCCATACATTGCATCAAAGAAAATTTATACTCAAAGAAAACGTAGGAATATATATGATCACAAAACTAGAATATGTACACTTTTGTTACCTTTTTTATTGGTTTAAAAACCGGAATAATATATATGGTATTTATATGCATTATAAAAAAACATCTTAACCTATTTTAACATTTGTTAATATATGTCTACTCCATTGTAGATATAGGAGTCATGATCTATACTTCATTGTAAATACAGAGGCCACGTACTTTATGTACTAGTGCAGATAGCGTTTTTAAGTGGTAAGGAAAATTTCAATAGATATCAGGGCCGGATTAAAGGCTGTGGTGGTAGTGGTAGTGGCAGGGAGGGAGGGAGGGGTTGACTGGATAGAATGTTCTGCGGAGGTTTCCCACACACTCGTTGCTTTCAGCCATATCGAGTCTTTTCGCCCCCTGTCAGTCCAATACCAACCTTGGACGTTTCGCCCCCATTGAAATAAAAGTCTATTGATCCACCAGTTGCCTTAAGTCATGCTCAAAACGTTTATGAATAAATACAGTAAGTTTCAATGAGTTTGATGGAGAGACTCTAGTGTCATGTGCCAATAATTAATTGACCAACGAAGCTATATATATATATATACTGTGTATATATATATATATATATATATATATATATATATATATATATATATATATATATATATATATATATATATAATATCGACAGCTCCGTAGATTATTTATGTTTTCTTATGTTTTATTATTTTCGATCCTACAATTTGTTATATATATATATATATATATATACATACATCTGTATATGTATATATATATATACATACATATATATATGTACATATATATATATGTATACACACACACACACACACATATATATATATATATATATATATATATTGTAGGAAAACGTAAATACTAGATTCGTCTTCAGAGTTGAAATGAAATACTGCGATCACAAGTTGTTTATATTGGCCGCATCTTTAATACGGACAGAACCACTATTTGATATGAAACTGTTATCAAGCACTAAAGGAGAGTGACCAGATTTATTGCCTTGTTATTCTATGTACAAAATATTACATATAACATTTGAAAAATTACATCAAGTTAAGACATGGTGTACAGTTACTTCTGGGGCATGAGAGAGGTGAGGAACGTACACTTTCTTTCATATGGGTGTAGATCGTAAATGGACCTGGAGAAGTCCAAATGGACCAACAAAGAACAAAGAAGAATGCATATTAGGAAATGAGAGCAAGAGCGTTAACAATGTTACGGCTATAGATAATGTAATTATAGGTAGTGACCATATGATGGTAGGTTGCACAGCTAAATTCAATTTCACAGCCGAGGGCACTATCAAGAAAACGCTGTATGATAAACATCTTTGTTTGGCTTTTGTAGATGACAAGAAGACGTTTGGCTCAGGAGAACAGATAGCAGTACTCACTATGCAAACAGACACTTTGTTAGGGTTCCAAAAATATCTACATAAAAGGTGCTTCTGTGATTCGGATACATAAAGATACAGAAGAGATAAAGATTGAGACAGGAATAAGGTAAAGCGATACAATTTCACCTAAGCTATTTACAGCTTACCTGGAAGAGGTTTTCAGAAGGCTGAGTTGGAAAGAAAAAATAAATCAAATTAATGGTGAATAATTTACTCACCTAAGACTTGCAGACGACATTATTCTTATTTAAGAAAGAACGGAAGATTTGCATAATATGCTGAATTATCTGAACAATAAAAGCCTGAAAGTAGGCTTGAAGACGAATAAGAAAAAAAAATGTTCCACTCGAAAAGATCAAAGTAAAAGAATTATAATCAATGGTGAGATTCTTGATTAAGCTGAAGGGTATAGTTATTTAGGCCAGATGCTAAAAGTGACGAAAGATTAAATAAAAAAGCATATTACAATTGGTTGCAATGTATTTGGTAGATATTAGATCATGAGAGGCTCTCTATGCTTGAAATGCAAAGTTTACAATTAGTGTATAATACGGATGTGAAACTTGGAGACTGATGAAAGCGATGGAGACAAAGCTAAGGAGTACACATAGGAGAACGGAGAGATCATTGGTGGGAATAACGCTGAAAGACACAAAAAGGGCAAGATTCATGACAGCAGGCTGAGGTGAAAGATACTCTGGAAGCGGTAAGACAAAGTGAAATTGGGCAGTAAAGTTAGCCCGAAAAAAATGATTGGCGACGGAGCGTGTTACTGAGTGGACGCCACGAAATTGGAAGCATGCATGAGGGAGACCAGAAAGTGGAGAGATGATATTGAGAAGTTTGCAGGAATGGCATGACAGAAGTTGGCGGAGTGATATTGTCGTAGAATGGCATGAGAGAGGCCTTTGTTCAGCAGTGGACTCGAAATAGCTGATTAAATGATTTTTGCGTATTTACCTAGTTGTATTTTACGGGAAGGGGAGCTACGCTCGTAGTGTCCCGCCTTTGTATCTCGCAGTGTCTAGTTTGCTCTTAAATTCATGAATGGTTTTTGTGCACACTACTTTTTCGTCCAGTTTGTTCAAATGTCCACTATATGTGGAAAACTGTTTTTCTTCAGGTCTCTTCTATAATTATGTTTTTTTTCCATGTCCTCTTGTGATTCTCTTGTCCCAGTTTAACAAGTCCTCTTTATCGAGTATTTCTGTGCCCTTCATAATTCTGTAGATGGTCAGTAGGTCGCCTCTCTCTCTCTCTTCTTTGCTCCAGAGTCGGTCACTCCAGTTTAGCCAGTCTCTCCTTATATGATAAGTTTGCGAGTACAGGAGTCATTTTTGTGGCTGCTCTCTGGATTCTTTCTATTTTCTTTTTATTCTTTTTGGTACTGGGTGACCACAATGTCGCCGCATATTCTAGTCTAGGCCTTATCAGTGTGACTAATATTTTTTTAATCATTTCTTCATCCAAATTTGTAAATGCCACTTTTATTGATCTTAGCAAGTTATAGGATTATCCGACAATTTTGTTTATTTGTTTTTCGGATTCCACTTTCTTAACCTCCTTAGTTCCAATTTTATATTGTCCCAATACTCGATTTTTACTTTTTTCCAAACTCCATTATGCTACACTTCTTAATGTTGAAGTCCACTTCCCATTTCTGACTCCAGTTCCATACCTTATTCAGGTCTTCCTGTAGTGATTCGCAATCCGTTTCAATTTTTACTTTCCTCGACAATTTAGCGTCGTCTACAAAGAAGCTCACGTAACATTACACCTCATCATTCATGTCATTCACATAAATAACAAACATTATTGGAGCCAGTACAGATCCTTGCGGAACTCCACTGATCACCTCTTTCCAACCTGAATATTTTTCTCTGAGTACCTCTCTCATCTGTGTGTGTGTGTGTGTGTGTGTGTGTGTGTGTGTGTGTGTGTGTGTGTGTGTATTAGTGTATGTGTGTGTGTGTGTGTGTGTACATACACGTACATACATACACGCACGCGTGCACACACACACACATGTACATGCATGCACACACGATAACTGGAGAATGAGGTAATATAGCTCAAGTTGGAACCATACATGAATTTGAAGTTAGGCATGAAAACAATGGTCAACGAGATCAGAGTAGCAATTTCCAACTCATTTTAGGTCACTGACAATGAATATCATGTTTTTTTTTAGCTGTACTTTTCAAGATACACCTAATACGTGTCACAAAAGGTTCCAACAGGCTTGCGGCAGTGTGTTTCTTACCACACTCACAGTCTCACCGCCCTTCAGTGTTGTTCCAGCAGTCATAGAAGGTGGCTGTGCTGTGCAATTTAAATTTCAAGATGGAAGGTAGGTGATTTTCCTAGTCAAACACTTTTTAAACTTAGAATTAATATTCATTGATATGCACGTGAGGCATTTTATCTTAATCTTGTTTTCCTACTGAATGATATAAATACTTCTGTTAAGCTGTCATGCTCAGTATTATAATGATAATTTTATGAATAATTTTTATGTTTATGCTCTAACTGTTTGTTTTCTTTTTTCAGATGCCTTGTAGTAGACAACTTATGCTACACTTGTGGTGGGGTGACCTTTGCATCACAGAAGCGCCGTATAACTGCTATGGTTAGAAAGCCATATCACCAATATTTTGGATGCAAGATTGATGACCAGGATAAGAACTGGGTTCCTCACATAAGCTACAACACTTGTGCTACTAACCTTTGCCAAGAGGAAAGAGGAAAGGAAGGACTTTTGCCGTGCCAATGATGTGGCGGCAGCCAACGGACCATACCAACAATTGTTATTTCTGCATGGTACCTCCAATACAAAAGGGCTTGTCAAAGAAGAAAAAGGAGTCCATTGAATATCCAAACATTACATCAACCATTCACCCAGTTCCACATGGAGAAGGTTTATCTGCTCCTGATGCACTAACTTCAGTATCCTTTGAATCAGATGAGGAAAGTGGTCAGGAGGAGGAAGCAGAGAAGGATGGCAGTGCTGGATTACAGTGACCCAGATTTTGATGAAGCACACTCCTCTAGGCCACATTTCATAACACACGGAGCTCAGAAGACGGGACCTCGCGAGTACAGCTCTGTCCTCGTACATCACAATTAGGTCATTACAATTAAGTAAATACACACACACACACACACACGCACGCACGCACGCACTACTTGGGAAGAGGTGATTAATGGAGTTTCACGGATCAGTATTGGCTCCGATCATGTTTGCTATTTATGTAAATTACATGAATGAGGGTGTGGAATGTTACATGAGCTTCTTTGCAGATAACACAAAATTGCTGAGGTCTGAAACGAATTGCGAGTCGATGCAGAGAGATCTGAATAGGGTTTGGGAATGGAGCCAGAAGTGGGAAGTGGACTTCAATATTAAGAAATGTAGCATATTGGAACTTGGAAAAAGTAAAAAAAAAAGAATATCAGGACGATATAAAATAGATGCAAAGGAAGTAAAGAAAGTGGGATCTGAAAACGATCTGGGAGTAATTATCACAAAGGACATGACCCTTGATAAACAAAAAAACAAAACAAAAAGTCGGAGCAACCTACACCTTGCTATGATCAATAAATGTGGCTTTTACTTACCTGGACGAAGAAATGACCACCCAGTACTAAAAAGAATATAAGGAAAATCGAAAGAACCCAAAGAGCAATGACAAAGATGGCCCCCAACACTTTCAAAACTGTCATATGATGAGAGATTGTCAAAACTGGAATTACCGACCCTGGAACAAAGAAGAGAAAGAGGTGACTTGTTCACGATCTATAGAATCATGAGAGGCATGGAAGTCCTTCATAGAGAAGACTTACTAAATTGGGATAACATAACTACAAGGGGACATGAAAGGAAACTCCCAAAGGAGTTACAGAAGAGACCTGAAAAAGAACAGTTTTCCACACAGAGTGGTGGATGTATGGAACAAACTGGACGAAACGATAGTGTTTACAAAAACATACACAGATTTAAGAACAAACTAGACACTGCAGGATACAAAGACAGTACCTCACGAGCGTAGCTCTCCTTCCCGTAAGATACAACTAGGTAAATAAACACAGACGCACAAACGCACTCACACACACGCATGTACAAATACACCTTGGTATTTCCACCAATAATGATATATAGTATAGTCGAACACAAAAGAAGAGCTATCGGTGAGATGGATGGGGGTTTGAGAAGGGGAAGAAAGTGGAAAAGGAAGAAACAAGATTGAAGAGACAGGAAACGGTACAAGACACGGAAAAGGAGGTGTAGGAAGGGGGGGAGCAGCTAATAAATGAAGGGCAAGGATGTGAATATGGAAGGTATTTTCTTATGTCGTTGGCAATAACCAGCATGCCTATCCTTAATGACAAGAGCGCACATGAGGTGACGTCATAGAGGGGGTACAGCAGAGATGAAAGGAGGGTAGCAAAACAGTAGTGTACCAGACACACACACACACACACACACACACACACACACACACACACACACACACACACACATATATATATATATATATATATATATACATATATATATATATATATTATTGGTTCATTTACTAATTTATTAATTTATTTATTTCATCATATTTTACTTACTTATCTTTATTATTATTGTTATATATATATATATATATATATATATATATATATATATATATATATATATATATATATATATATACATATGAGAGAGAATGTGGGTGGTTATTAATTTATTTATTTCATCATATTTTACTTACTTATCTTTATTATTATTGTTATATATATATATATATATATATATAGATACATATATATATATATAGATACATATATATATATATATATATATATATATATATATATATATACATACATTCATTCATACATATACCAAGGCTTTTCCCCTTTACAAGGGAGGTAGCCAAAAAGGAAAAGGCATAAAATCATTCCCACCCATTCCATCCCTGAATACACTCCACACCCCACCACCCTCCCTCTTATCTTAGCACCTCCTGGATGACGGGTCATCCCTGCACCTTGTCCACTGCCTTGGGTCAGACGCAGTGTTGCAAGACACAGCACATCCACAGCAAGGGCGCTTCATTAAATCGGTGACCCCCCCCTCTCCGTCCCCCCATGCATAAAGGAGAAAACGAGGAGAAATCCCTTCGGGCTGCGTCAAAATTTGCTCACACATACTACCTCACCCCCAATCCCCACTCATTCCACCTCATGCATCACAACCTCATCCATACACAACCATTCTCCATTCACCCCTATCTTCTGTCCTCTCCCGTCCTTCCTCAACAGACATTCCCCTCTTCCCCAAAGCCCCCTTCACCCCATCCATCCACCTCATCCTAGGACGTCCCTTCATGTTCACTCCCTCCACATCTGCCTTCCATACCTGTTTCACTAGTCTTTCTTTACTCATTCTTTCCATGTGTCCAAACCATCCAAATACTCTTTCATCAACCCTATCTCCCAACCCCCTTTCCACCCCTGTTCTCCTCCTCACCTCCTCATTTCTCACTCTATCCAGCCTATTAAACCCCATCATATACACACACACACACACACACACACACATATAATATATATACACACACACACACACATATATACATATATATATATATATACACACATATATATATACATATATATATATATATACACACACACACATATATATATATATACACACACACACACATATATATATATATATACACACACATATATATATACATATATATATATATATATATATATATATATATTACAGGTTCATTTATTTATTTATTTCATCATATTTTACTTACTTATCTTTTTTTTTTTATCTAACCATAATAAAATACTGTGTGACTGGTCCGTGGGGATATCAACAACAAATTCTTTGAAATGCCGATTGACTCCATAAAACTTAGGTAGTTAATAGTAATACCCTGTAAGGGAAGAGGGGTTAAGGAGGGAGAGGTGAGTAGGCAGAGAGTGAGAGAGTGGGAAACGAGGAAGGAAACTGGAGCGAGGAATGGGAGAGAGAGAGAGAGAGAGAGAGAGAGAGAGAGAGAGAGAGAGAGAGAGAGAGAGAGAGAGAGAGAGAGAGAGAGAGAGAGAGAGAGAGGTGAGCGCGCACAGGTAGGAGAACTAAGGACCAAGAAAGGGAAGGACGAGAGCACAAGGAGGAGAGAGCGAGAAAGAAGAAGAGGACGGGGCTCCACGACGGCAGACTGGAGGACGAGGGGAAAACAGGGCGAGATTTTTATGATTTGGCCCATAATAACCAGCGCTTCTTTGGCACCAGAGGTGGTGTTCTAGAGGTACTGCTGCTCAATGAGGGACGTAAGGAGAGAGAGAGCAAAGAAAAACATCAGGAGAGGATGCTGAGGTGACGGCTGAAGAGGGGAGAGAGAAACGAGGACTGAGAAGAGGAAAAGGTGAAGGAGGAGGGAGAGGGAGGAGAAGGGGGAGGTATGAAAAAGAATAATGGAGATGTGTGCAATAGTGAGGAGAGCGAGAGGTGAAGAGGGAAGAGGAGATGGAGGCCGAAGGGGTGGAGGCAGAGGGAAGAAAGGGATGATGACGAAAGCATGAAGGATGCTGCAAAAAAAGGAAAGAAGGCGGCAAAGACGAGGAGGAGGCTACCGAGAGAGCCAGGAGATTGGTGAGAGAAAACAGAGGGCGAAGGAGGAGGAGAAACAGAAGGGATAGGCGGAAGAGACAGAGGAAAGAAGGAGTGAAATGAAAGTGGTAGGAGGGCCAGCAAATACCTACCATGAACAAGAAGAATGGAGCCAGCGGGGGAACAATCAGGGCGAGGAGAGGGATGCGCAACATGATGAGGAAGCAGTGGAGGCGGCGGCGGCGGCGGCGGCGGCGGTGGAGGAGGAGGAAGAGGAAGAGCCAGCCCACCGGTTCAACCGCAGACTGGCCAGCTTGATGCGGCACAACTGCGGGGCTCGAGAGTCGATCTAACCCTACGAGCAGAGCAGAGCAGCCCACGAGCAATGAGCGAGTGGAGGCGGCACGAGTGGTACTTGACAGCCAAGAGGGGCAGCAGCAGCAAGCACTACAATATGTAGCGCTGGTGAATTGTATTCGGCCTGAATTCTCCAGCAGGACATGTTCGAGATGATGCTAAAGTGCAACGACATTCCTCAAGGAAATAATATACATCAGTCCATCTACCAGTTCGTATCTCGCATCTCACTTGCCAAAACACTCGAATGCTTATGTCATGTTCGTGTGTTGGATACCGGATGGATGGGTGAGAGAGAGAGAGGTCATTGTCTGGCATGGAGCAGTTGTTACGGACTGCGTGAGTCTTTCCCACTCTAGATTTTTCTTCTTTTTTATTATTGTTATTTCCTGGGGTAACAACGGTAGATGCTATCGATGCGGTTACAAACATTCGACTCCAACGCTCCTGCCCAGCAGGAATTGTGCTGCTTGTGATTCCCACAACCGTGGGGATCACAGGAGAAGGGTGCCGGCCTGCCTACCTTCTGCAACGGGGGAGGGGAGGGGAGGAAAGCCTATCAATATTCGAGAACCTATAATACGACAGGGCAAAGACTGCTCCGGACCAAACCAAACTGGAGACTAAACAATCTGGCATTCTGTCAACCTCCTTATTGTAACATCTTTATCATCGACATCCCTGTTCTCGACTGCTCTGTCGTACACTATTCAGCCACTTGGTTTTTAGTCTCCCCTTTTTCCATCTAGATAGATGCACTGTTTACACACCGTACATATTCATTTCCTTTGCACTGACTGGGTTCAGTTTCTGGCGACTACAATCTATCTTCACCGTTGTGAGGATAGTACAGCTTCTAGTGAAACGGGAGGGTAAAATATCATCTCCAGTCTTGTCGACTGTCATCGTGACACCGATTCTCTCCACACCTACCTCCCAAGGGATGGGTGGAATCCATCTCCGCCACCTCATCGGCCCTCGCATCGCTACACACAAAGGAAATGCACATTTGGTGCAAGGACAAACCCCTTACCCCACCCGGTGCAGTTCTCGACAGATGGGGATGCCCACCATCTACTTTTATCATCCATTGCTCTAGGTGTGGTGCAAGCCCCATCCGAATAAAGAGACTGAGTAATAAAACCGACATATATGACGTATATTGTACGTCCCCTACTTCCAGTATGTGTTGTGGCGATCCACCCTACAGCCACACACAGAGGAGATTGCTAGCCACAATATAGTCAGGAACTATCTTCCTTTACGTGTTTTAATACAAAGAACAGAGTAGGGAATACTTTCAAATTACTGGTCTTTTGCTATATTCTTATAATGCCACGGGCGAAAGGAGGTCGTAAGAGGGAGTATTTGCACCCGTTGTCTTGCAACTGGAAAGTGTGTGGGGGGGGGGGAAGCAACGGACCATGCTTAACTCGGGAGGATGAGCAAATCAACTCACCAATTTGTCTCTCCGAGTGAGGAGGGGGCCACCTATCCTGGCCTACATAGGGTGTGTCCCATGAAAACGTCCACGCTCTCACACACAACCATAACATCCCCGAGTAAAAACTTTGCCCGTTTCCATAGGAGGAGGACGTCCTCGGAAGAAATCCTCCTCAGTCGAGAAAGGTCCTCAGGTTCACGAAAACGTCCTTGGTCAGATTTCATACCTGATTCCATTTGCATTGCTTTCGCAACATGAGCACAACTCAACTCATCAATGTTGACTATGTTTTGCATAAAGAAGTAACGGACACTCGGCATAGGTGTAATGACTGGATTTTGAAACTTTACATTTAAAAAGTTTATCTAAAATCTAAGTTGCTCTCGTTAAGTACTTTAATACAACTGATTACAGTTTCAACCAACACAAGGATCCCGGATCAGAGTCCTATTTTCTTACTAAATTCACTAGCACACGATGAGACTTTTAGGTAGCGTGGTATAAAATCTAGGCCCATGGAATAAACCGACTCAAACCTTCGGCTAAGGCAGGTGGGTTACCTAAGTCGGTATTCGCCGGCCGTGACACAGAAAAAAAAAAGCACAAAGCATTTTCGACATGACAGAACCAAGTATGGATGGTCATCTCTAGGCCTCAATCTCTTTCCCTGGCCCTCATTTCGTATCTAACCGTACAGTGAGCAATATTGGCATTTTATACATGATCTTTGGTACTAGAAATACGTGTTTTTCATACAGATTTCGAGAAAAATTTTGCATATGCATATGCAAAGCGTTCGATGCCTCTTTATGTAAAACATGGTTAACAACGATGAGCTGCATAGGGCTAGTGTTGGAAAAGCAATGGGAATGAAATTCGACTCGGGACACGTTGTCCCGTCGACGTTTTCGTGACCCCGGGGGGG
>NW_027467745.1:262500-270000 GCF_046742065.1 Oratosquilla oratoria
AAATGACTGAATTCAAAATGAACAGGACGCCACGATCGTAGTTCCTGTCCTGTATACAATTTGGTTAATATTCGTGAGGAAGTCCATTTTCTCCAACTCTCTCAGTTTTGAATTTCGTTATGGTTTTAGCTTCTGGGATGATATCTTCTAAGCTATCGTGGGAGTCGATACAACAACGTGAAAGCTGTTTTCTCACATATGTTTCATTTCGATTTGTTCCTCGTTATGCTCTTGTACCAAACCAAGAGATCTTCTTTGTCAGTTTTGTCTACGCCCTTGACTGACCTGAACCTACCAATTCGGCCCTTTCACCTTTTTTCTTTCAGTGACGGCGTCTCCAGTCTTTTCAGTTTCCTCGCACGTACTTATCTGCAAGCCCGGGAACCAATGTACTTGTTGTTTTCTTTATTCTCCCACTCTCATTTTATACCCTCCATCTTGTATGGAGACCACATCATCGTTGTATGTTTCAATCTGAGGTAGATCAAGCATTCTATGATTTTATTCTATTACTAGTAGTGTCTATTTGTATTCATATCACTTCCCATGTAGTGAAAAGTTACTTCCACCTTCATCAGTATTCTGTGTGTTTTACCTCCGATTTTGCTCATATGTTTGTCAGGTGACAAGGTACACGTGATAAACGCTTCGAGACCTTTCTCTTTTTTATTTTTGTAAACGATTAGTCGGTTCATTGTGAGGGTGTGTACGTTTACCAAATGTTTTCTACCTGTGATATACAGCAAAGAAGCTATACTCGAGGATGCTAAATTGTTCTTCAAACATTTTGTATGGCTTTAGTTTGGTTTCTATAAACTTCTAAGCTATTCCAGGAACTGGAAATTTATTTCAGACTTACTTTAGAAATCAGGTTCTTTCCACTGTCTTCCTATGCTCATCAACCTCAAGATGCACTGCCATCCCAAACCAAGCGGATTTTCTCTGAATTACCCACTCCCTTAAATGACCTTAACACTAGTACTACCACCCCTGTCTCCTCTAGGATGTCGGTTTCAATGTATCGATGTTTCGTACGTCTGTTCCTACGATTCATCTGCAAGGATGAGAATCAATTTGGTCAATGTTGCCTTCATTCTCTTAATCTTGTTTATGTCCTTCACTTTATGTGAAAACCACACAAGCACTGCATATTCTACTATAAGGCGGATCAAGCACAATATGCACTTTTCGCCAACTCGTATATATAGAGAAAAAATAATTTCGTGTTCGTCAATAGTCTTTATTCTTCACACATAATCTTGTTGATATGCTTGTCAGGTAACGTGCATGTGACTAACACTCCCAGGCCTTTCTCTTATCATCCTTTTGCAATTCATAACATATCCCATTGAGTAATTCAATTATGTTTCTTTCGGCACCACTAACGAGTACCTGTTTGTGCTGGTCCTGCAAGATAAACTGTCGGAAATAATTTGTACGAGTTTCGCTGTTACTAGCGATTCACTTCAGGTATTTACAACGGTGAAAGCTCAAGGTTTCGTACCAGCTTACCACTGTTCCGTGGGTTGAGCTCTGGGAGTCTGTGAAAATTAGATAAGGACGGCAATTAGCAGTTTACCTAGATCATTCGGGAGTTAGATTAACTCAACGTTGAAGCCCTTTTGTACCTTCTATGGTTCAGTCGATACGGTAATGGTTTGGTATTAAGCTGGGCCTCGGTTTGATTCCCGGGGCGACTGTCGGAAATTATTTGTATACTCGTATATTTTGAACCAAAGTACATTATTACACTGAATAACAGACGTTCAACCCATTTTTTCTTTTTCTTTCCAAAGTTTCTTTTCACAATTCAAACCAAATAAATAGTTTTTAAGTTTCGTGACACTCATTCATAAATTTCAAGCAATGAAACAAAATAGGATAGGCTCAGTACGTCTCATGTACTATAGGCCATAGTAGGGCTCCCTGAGGAAAACTTAGCACCTTCTGGAAGGTTCCCTTACTGCAAAAGCTTGAGCTGAGCATTACCTCCCTGCCTAGGGAGCTAAGAACGTATGGCACGCTCATCAGGTGTGTCCTGTTGATTCTTCTCTGAGAAATAACATTGGCATCTTTGATAAAGTTGTGTAGAATACATGATGCAGCACCCCACGAAATATCCTAAACCTTTATAACAAGTTTCCAAAAGCATTCTCCACCACTCTGCGCACTCTAGATAAGCGATATTGAAACCTGTTTCTGTTACATCATCCCCAATTGACCAACTCTGTAACATTAAAATTCTCAAACATGTCTGTCTCTGAGCAAGATCCTTCTGGGACCAAGGCCAGGACTGTACTGCCAGCGTGCTGCAGGAGACCGAACGGATGGTATGAATGCACATGCTGTTTTACACAGGGTGACAGTACGGCAACGTGCAGGTCACGTTCCGCTTACGTGCTGGTATAGTGTGAATCAGCCCTGATTTTTCAAACATTTTGTCTACTTCCTTTACTTCTATATTTGTTCCATGCAGCTCGATATTACTGTCGCTACTTTTTTCCCACTACATAGTTTTCGTTTCTGGAAACTTATTAGATTTTTTCTATTGTAGTCTGTACTTGTTGTATTTCAATAAACACTGGTGGAAATATCATTGTGGGTATATTAACAAGTAACAATGGCGTACATTCCGGACAAATAACACAAACAAAGGTGTCGTTGCGTCATAACTAGCAGGTGTTAGCGACGTCATACTGCCGTATTCTCGACGGCGTCTCGTAATTACAATAACATTCGTCCAAGTCATGGAACATGCAAGAATCGCTAATTACGCACAAGTAAAAACACAACTAACATATATTATTGACAGTATGTGTGTATGATTATTCATTAACTACTTATATCTCTAACAGCACTGACTCTTGATAAAGTTTTCCATCCATTGTTTTTTGTGCTTTAACTTTGACAAACATGCAGGAAAACTCAAATTCGTCTTAGCATTGAATAATATTATTTTTTTTCTTCAAATTTCTGCTCTTCCTATCGATGAATTCCGTATTCTATTACAGTTACTTCGTTCCCTCTCTATTTCCACCTTTTCCATGCCATACTTCTGATTTTCTTTGACGTTTCACATATTGTCTTCATATCACACAAATATTTTAACAGGTTATTCTTTCCGGAAATCGTGGCCACACATCTATTCTCACCCAAGTTATGGAGGATTCTGAAGATGTTCCCTTTCTTCTCAGTTTCGTTAGCATTATGAGTTCTTGTCAATATGCTTCTTCAAACATTTTCTAATTTTTTTTCTCCCAAGAATTATATCTGCCTTGTCTGTATGATTTATTTTGTTTTGTATTGTTTCTCTTACTGCCATATAAATTTCAATCACATGGATTTTGCCTAAGTACTTTAAAGGTTCAATTATATTAGGTTCTGTGGTTAGAAGGAGGTCAACTTTTGCCGGAATGTCTTCTGTTACTAAAGTGAGATAGTCGTTACACAGTAACCCATCGAGTCATTTGCTTCCCTTTCCAATACCTCACCATATATTGCCCCACAAATGTTCATGACCACCTTCTTATTCCTCCTACTTCATCTCTTTGTAATTAAAGTTGCACACCACGATTATATCATTTTGTTCAACACTTTTCTTTAAGAGGAGAGATATCTGACAACAAATCGTCATCATTCTGCACCCTCGTCCTGTCTTGCCCATTAGCTACCACGAAATCTATTTTCGCTTGCCATCTGGACTTAATTCATGGATTTGTCTCGACATTTCTTTCTTTACTAAATCATATTTACAACTGCTATCAACCCCGCCTCACATTTTATTTTCTGTCTTCTTTAATTTCATATATTTATCTATTTATTTGTGTATCTATTTATTTATTTATCTTTATCATTCCCAGACTATATCTAGCGCTCCCATTTCTTGTGATGTTTCAAGCTCATTACACATTTGGTCCCTTTTCTAACCCCTATATCTGCTTTATCATACATAATTCTTTGGTCTAAAAGACCCTCGATATAAATTTCCTCCTTTTGTGTGTGTACTTAATTGTAGCATACAGGAAAGTATCTATGCATACGATGTCTTGTCTCTCATTCTCCGATCTCCATGCATGGTTTTAGTTTGTGCTATATCAACTTCTAAGCTATTCTAGTTTATAGATCTGTATGGTTTTTCTTTTTTCACACCTTTCAAACATGTCGTCTTTTTCAACTAGTACTCACAATATTGTTATGCCCTCCTACATCAAATAAAAAAAATATTATCTGTCAACTTTGTCCAGTCCCTTCAAGGATCTTTCTATCCTTTAAACAGGGCAGGACCCACCGCTTCATTCGTATGGCAAACCTCCCTCCTAGACTCTTCGTGTGAACACTGAGAAGACGAGGAAAAATCCCTTTCGGGCCGAGTCAATTCTTAGTCTATTCACAGCCATTCCCCACTTACGACTATCTATAGTCTTCTCCCTTCCCTGCTCAACACACACATTCCCCTTTTACTCAAGGCCACCTTAACCCTCTCATTCTCGGTCGTTCCGTCAAATTCACTCCATCCACATTCTTTTCGTTAGTCCTTTCTCACTCGTTATTTTCATGTGCCCAAACCATCCAAGTATTCTTCCATCAGCTCTATCTCCCAACTCCCTTTCCACTCGAGCTCTTCTCCTCATTTTTTTTTTACAATATCCATCCTCGTAACACCCACGATGTTTCTTAAAAACACTTCTTCTCAAACACATTCGAATGTCTCCTTTCTACTTTCCTCAGATCTCAAATCTCTGCCACATTCAGTGTCGTAGGCACAATCACTCCTTCATATAATCTTATCTTTGTATCCATCACCAGATATCTATTTACGATGACATTTCTCATTCCCTCACGGCCTTTACTTTCCTCCTTCACCACAGTTTACCTGTAGCCGCACTCCTCCGTTCCCTGCTACATGTGACCCTAAATACCTAAAATCATCCACTTCCACTGACCTCTCTTCAAAACTTACCTTCAGTTTAGTGCCACTCTCACCCCTTGTACATCTCATCACCTTACTTTTATCCATATTTACTTTCAACTTCCTCCTATCACACAGCATAAACTGCCTTAGGCCCTACTCTGACCCAACCACAAGTGCAGTGTCGTCAGCAAATAACAACTGGCTCACCCCCCACTTCCCTCCATTCCCCCTAACCATTTCCGGTCTTCTACCCATCACCCTCGCACTCACCTCCCGCACCACCACATCCATACATACATTGAACAGACATGGCGCAATACCTTCATCTCACACCACTCACTCTCACCATCCCCATTCCTAACACAAGGCCTGCTACTCATGCACAAGATTTTGTCGTCAACCTGTTACAATTTCTCAATGTTGAAACATTCTGACAGGTTGACGTGAGTGAAAATATGAAGCACAGGAGTGTTCATCAGATGTTATTCCTATTTCCAAGCATATCCGCGAAACTATTGAGGAATAAATTCAAACTAAGACCCCTACGTTTCCTATTCATTGATTTCGGACTTCATTAACGACCACAGCCATTCCAACATAGCAAAAAACACTTGAGATGCACCACTTCTAACCATACACACAACTTTACCAAACAAGATTAAACCACTGTGGTACAGAGTCTGCAGTATCGTCCCTCAGGGGGCCCCAGTGGAGATCCATCTCATGCTGCGTCAGTAATGACAGAATAACTTCAAACATTCAGTCAACGTATATCACCAGAGCTTGTCGCTGAGGCTGGTAAGTAGTGAGGCACTTTTACAAGCTCGGTTATTACAGAAAAGGCACACTGAAGTCGTCGCCCAACGTCTACGAGATAACCACGAAGTGCCTACGAGTGTCTATAAGGCCTCGGTATGGGTCATTATCTCCACCTCTGAATATCCAGAAGAGACTTATGCCATCCTAGATGATAGAATACAATTACGACTCATCCAGAACAAGCCTGTCCCAGAAAAAGTAACTAAAACCACTACAAATTATAGACGCCAATAATGCGGTCACTGGAGGTATTAAACTGTAAATTATCTGGTGAATAGAAGCCAGGCGATTGCTACGGTAAATTAAAAACCTACAAACCTAATAGCCTCATCCGGCCCATAATTGGTAAAATACCAACGCTGACGTACAAGTTAGATAGAATAAATAAGTAAATAAATATAAAGATAAATAATCTCCTAATCCAATTTGTCCCGAACAGATTCCGCCTGGCACCGCCTCACGAGGTCCTGGGTCTGGTCAAAGACGCGCCCAGTCGAGGGAAAATGGCATCGGAGGATGCCATTTCGTTCTTCATTAATATTCCCGTCGAGAGAACAATCAGCTTTACGTGTGACAAAGTATACAGATGTGGACCTGGCCCCGGATTCGAAACACCTGGGAAACACCTCCACCTTCTAATCGAGGCGAGCACAAAGATGGCCTCGTTCCCTTTCAGATGTGGTATGCTTTACCAACAGACGGATAAAGTTGCTATGGAGTCCCTTCCTGGAGGTCATTTTGTCATGAGCATAATGGAGGAAATTGTTTTAGCCAATCTGGTCAACATGTCTTAACTGTCAATACATTATATTTTTTGGCCAAATTGATTTCCAATTAGATCTTGAAACCTTGAGGAGGAAGTTCATGGAGGTGTCGGGGATTGACTTTACTGTCGAGCATGGTGAAAGAGTGGGTCCCTACCCTTCCTGGGCGTCCTCCTCAAACAGATTAATCCTTTTCCTCCAGTGTTTATGTTATGCATACCGACCCTGGGCTATCCATGAACAGAGAAAGCGAGTGCACACACACACACATACATATAGTTTAACGTCACAAACTCCCCCAACCTATCGGAAGGCTAGGACGGTGCCCCTCACAGAGGGCTTTGTAGCGTGGAATTTAATGAACCATGCCCTTGGTTCAACTTTGCCGGTGGCAGGATTCGAACCGCCATCCCCTCGACCTTCGCCGCAAGTAACGACGCCCTAACCCGCTCAGCCAGCGAGCTTCACTGACATATATAAAGAAGTTACAATTATATATTTATATATATATATATATATATATATATATATATAGATATAGATATATATATATATATACATATATATATATATATATAGATAGATATATAGATATATATATATATATAAATAAGACCCATAGCCCATTATTCATCTTGGTCGGATACCCAGAAGGAGATCGACAGAGCCCACCAACTTTCTCATTAGTAATGGATACTCCAACCGCGATGCCCAAGCAACACCTCGAAGAGTAATTGACACCTGGTGCATAAACTCGCACCGCAGTGCCACAGAATAAAAAAAGAATTGTTTACCACATATTTTATACATTCCACATGTCCTCCAAGTACAAAGATGACGAGAAGTGAATAAAAAACAGCATCAGAAGAAATGTGACCCACCCATCCCCACAAAAGAAGGCGACACATTATTGTTTACAGTCTATTTATAGGAGTAGGAAGACCTCTACCCTTCTCCTGAAAAACAAAACTGTACTGAGGCCACATGGAATTCGTTAATACCACG
>NW_027467745.1:287500-385000 GCF_046742065.1 Oratosquilla oratoria
AACAACATGAGAATGGTAAGAATACACATGTATAATGAGAATATGTGGATGAACAACAAGTGAAAAAAACAAGAATACTTAACAAAAAGGGGAGGGGGTTCTCTCCTCAGACCGAAGCTTGTAAGCTGCTAGGAACTTGAGGTGTAATGTACTGTCGCCTGGATTTATAACAGTTGAGTCGTCTTGCCAGACCCCGGCTCGGACAGGCGCCCTTCTTGCCATGAAAGTTGGACTCGCTATTGAGGATTTGAGGTCATTCATTTGTAATGCAGAATTACAATCCAACGTGTTCAGTGTGTGAAGGTGCGTATTGAATATTACCTCTACAGTAGCTATAATGTAAAATGTTATTGTATTGTTATTATTATATCAAATGCATCCAATTTAATTGTTCGCCGTGTTCAAAATATTGGTAAGTGAACTAAGCGATGAAATAAATACAAATATTATGTTAGTATGTGATATTCAGAAAATTCTTCTTTACAAAGAATAAAAAATATTACCTTTGCAAACTCGACGTTGTTGTCACGTAAAAACCACGGTTACGAAAACTAAACATTGTATAACATCTACGTGAAAAGAACTAAATTTATTATTGCTGATACAGATGCTATCACTTCACATCTGAAAAAGTAACCTCGCCAAGCCTTAGCAATTACATACGAGACCGGGTTGTACAGGTTGCTCTCCGACGGACGACACAAGCATAGCTGACGTTCGAGGAATTTCTATGCATTAACTCTAACGTTTGTTCACTCATTTGGCGCTCGTTGAAATAATACTTTTAGATGTCCACACGCAGTTAAAGAATGAGAAAGTGGGATATAGGGGAGAAAAGAGAGTGAGAGAAGTATGGCGGGGGAGGGGGAGGGCTAGGCAGAGAGATATGGCGAATGTGAAAAAGATTGAAAAAGAGATGGCGGGTGGAGGAGAGAAGGAATAGGAATGGTGATATACTGTATATATATATATATATATATATATATATATATATATATATATATATATATATATATATATATATATATATATATTATATATATATATATATATATAGAGAGAGAGAGAGAGAGAGAAAGGTAGAGGATTGAAGAGAGAAATATAGTTGGGGGTGAGTAAGAGACAGAGAGTGATCGGGGGGAAGAAAAATTATATGCAGAGAAAGATAGCGAGGAGGGAGAGGGTCAGAGAGTGAGGAGGATATGGCGGACAGGAGAGATAGAGAAAGAAATACTCATATGGTGCTGGGGAAGGATAAGAGAGGGGAGATAGGTCGAGAGGGGGGACATGGCGGGAGAGTGAGCGCGCGCGTATGTGTGTGTGTGTGTGTGTGTGTGCATATCCCATTGAATTTGACGTTTAACAGAATGTCTTGTATCAACCACGAGTCAGGCCGATTATGGTGGTAAGCATACAAAGTCGGCTGCTACGCACACCGCGGTCGGGTGGAGGCGGCGGCGGCGGCGGCGGCTTCGGAGCAGCTAACAGGTTTGTGCGGTGTCGTCTTACATTTGTCAACAATCTTCCTGTCAGTATTGTGTGCCTTTTTTCATAATCTGTCTCCACTGCCTGCCTGTACTTCGTGTTATGATGACGACAGGCTCTATCGTTTGTTTTCCTTTCCCGGATTTGACAAACCAAAATGTCAAAAATATAATCAGTCAGAGTTACGTCATTACTGTCACGTTTTTTTTTTCATTTGTACGCTATTAGCATCTACCTACCCTTTTCTTACTTCAGAACAGCTTAGAAGATGATGTAGCCCAAGCTGAAACAACACAGGAATTCCATTCTAAATATGATCAATGGAGTTCAAGGGTATGGACAAAGTTGGAACTGAGCATGAATTTGAAGCGAAGTATGTAGGATCAATTGCAGAAAGCAGACGTCATCCCACCAGTTACCAATTTCCTGTATGGTACAATTAGGTACATTTAGCGTAATATATATGTACTTGGTGGCGCAGTTGGTAGAGTTCCCGGCTGACACTTCGGCGGTCCGGGTTCGTATCCCGACCAGGGCTGATATAAAGATCAATATCGCTGTGCTGCGAATCGTTACTCCAACTCTCGTGGGTGGGAAGTTGGGTGGGTGTGTGCCTGTAACTTTACAGCATTACCCATAGATCGGTCTTATAAACTCTGAGCTCTTTTCCGAGTGGGAAATAGCTGTCGATCACGAGTCCAACACGTGATCGAAGACCACGGTGGTGGTGGTGAATCACACACACACACACACACACTAGCGGATGATCTAACGCCAGAAAGCCATAGAAAGAAAATAACAAGATATATAATTTGATGAAGAGTATAAGAATGGGTGAAAAATTATGAATATAAGAACAGATTAAAAATTATGAAAGTCTGATTCGTTCAAGAATGGAATATGAAGAAGTGTCACTATAAATACAGAGATACAAGAAAAATAGAGAGAATACAAAGTGATGTGACCAAGATGAACCAAAGTCTAAATGACAGGACATTTAGGTCAAGAAAGAAAAAAAGAATATAGGACTTCCAAAATTGGAAGAGTGGAGACGATAATATTGTTTAGATCATGGAAAATTTTGACAGGCAGTATTTACTGTTACGAGATAAAAGATAAACAAGGAGTCATAAAAAAAATGGGAAAGCAAAAGTTTCAAAGATGATACGAAGTATAGTTTCCTACATAGGTGTGTAACCTTTGGGAACTATATGGACGAAAATATAATCTAGGCTAACAACATAAATTTCAGCCACTGTTCACAAGGAAACTGACAGCCAAGACAAGTACAACTGGAATTTGAACAGTGGCGACTTTTCACGTTCAGCAACCAAAACGTTTTTCGTTCCATAAGAAGTGTTTCTGGCCAAGGTCTAAATATACAGGTCAGACCGTTTGAATTCTTCTGCGCAGCTTCTGACGTCATTAGGCTGAGTCCATTTTCTCTTTGTGAAACACTGAAGAAAACTGTGAAACGCCAAGGAAGACAGGAACTATAATATTCTATATATTATATATATATTATATATCATATATATTATATATTCATATATATAGACAGGAACTATAATATTTTATATATATTTATATATATATTTTATATATTTGTCAGAATATAACTAATTGCGTGGAGCGGTGCGAGCGAAGGGAACGTCTTTCCCAAACGACGCACCAGCTTCAACTGACAGCTATAGGACCCGCCAACCCCACTTTGAACAGCCAGGTGACGTTCACGGGCCCGCTGCGCCAACTCCCTCGAAATTCGGTCGGAAGTGGTTAGACCTTATATTCTTAGATCTTGTTTCTGGCCTTGTGAGGAGGCCTTTTGACAGCGATAGACATGACCTCTAGTACACAATTAGTACCAGTGAAACATTCAGATTCGGTGATGGTGTGGGGGTGTTTCAGTGCATAATTTTTTAGATGTGGTACAACATAATTTCTTCAAACAATTGATCATCGATCGAGCCTAAAAGGGAGAGAATACTTTGGACCTACTGTTACCAATGGCGATATAAGAAATGGACTAGGTATTAGTGATCATGAAAAAACATTTAGCATTAAATGATAAGAATTGCATAGTTAAGAATATTATAGTACTTGACTTCAGAAAAGCCAATTTTGATGATTTGAAGAGATGCCCGAGTTAGTTTGGAACCGGTCCAAGTGGTGATAAATCTGTCCGAGTTACGACACGGGAGAAATAGGAGCACTCTCTAGTGAGGTCAATGACGATGTCAGCCCAGAGGTCATTAACAAGGGTAGGGGATTTGACCTAGGTCATGTCATATGGGCAATAGGGGAACTCATGTGAAGTCATTAACAAGGTCAGCCCCGAAGTCTGTGGTCTAGATGAATTGTACAATACCCTAACCACCAGAATAATGTGTGCACGATGAAAAATAAAGAAATAAAAATAAAAAATGGGGAAAAAAAGTTTCATGTTAGAATGAAAAGGGGAGAAACACACCTCAGGACATATAAAGAAATGGCTAGTCTGGTAAAAAAAAAAAAACATGTGCAGAGCATTTGACAAGGTGCCCCACCAGAGACTACTAAATACAATCAAACTCCATGGCATAGGAGGAAAATATCTGAATGGATTACATCATGGATTAGTGACAGAAAACAGTAGGTCACCATTAATGGTGTAAAATTCAATTGGGGTAGTGTTACCAGTGGAGTTCCCCAGGGCTTGGTTTTGAGTCCCTTTTTGTTCATTATGTATAGAAACAACTTGGACAGTGGGATTCATATTGATGTAAGTTTGTGGCTGACACTAAAATAGGATGCTACATTAGGTCCAGGGAAGATGATGGGATACTGCAGCAAGATTTTAACAAATTGTTTGCATGGTTGGTGAAATGACAAATGGATTTCAATATCTCAAAACTCAGTATGTTAAATGCAGGCTTATACTTGTACAACCTAGTAATCAAGTATAGTTTAGGTATTATCATATTAAAGCAAAATGAGAAAAGGACTTGGGAGCATTGATGAGTCTTGATCTTAAATCCAGAAAACAGTGCGTTAGTGCCAGGAATAGGGCTAACAGGGCATTAAGATTTCTTGCTAGAATGGTTACAAACAGAAGTACAGATATAGTTATTAAACTATCTGGTGATAGCCCCATCCTTGACTATGCAGTGCAGTTTTGGTCTCCATCCTATAGAGTGGATATTGATTCATTAGAATCAGTACAGAGGAGAATGACCACAGTTAAACAAGAGCTTAGAAATTTACCTTACAAAGACAGGCTTAGGCAACTTAACTTCCACCCTCTGGAGTGATATTGAGTGGAGGGTGATGTAAAGTAGGTATTCCGACAGGCTTAGGCACCTTAACTTACACTCTCTGGAGAGCAGTAGTGTGAGGTGATCTAATCGAGATATTCAAATGGGTCAAGGGCTTTAGCAAGAGATGCAGGTAAGGTCATCCTATTAAGACAGTAGGGGAGGACTTGCAGTGACAGGTTTAAATTGAACAAATTTAGGCTTAGAAATAGGCAAAAACTGGTTTACAAAGAGAGTGGTTAACGAATGGAATAGACTAGTGACCATGTAGTGACTGTTGAAACTATTAGTTGTTTTTAGAGAAGATTTGATAACTTTATAGATGGGGATCATAGGTGGTTATGGACATGGAAATGCTTAGTGTACTAGGTCTTATGGTCTCTTCAGTCTCCCCCATTATGTTAATTTGAATTACCTGTAAATATGATGAATTGCTTATATAAATTTAAGTGGTTCAAATTTTACTGGCACATAAGCAAATCTTTGTTTGAATATACAAAAGATTCTTGGTCATTCATTTTGTCATGTTATGACGGGGGAGTCGTATGAGACGTACAAAGAAAAGAAAAGAGAAGTAAAGCAAAAGGTAAAGGAGGCAAAGAGGAGAGCAGATGTGAAATGGGGTAGGAGTATGACAGAAAATTTTGAAAGTAATAAAAAGATGTTTTGGAAAGAAATTAAGAGAGGAAGAGGAGGCGAATCAAGTAGGGAAGAAAAGGTAAAAGGTACAGATGGAGAGTTGATAATGGAAGAGATGGCAGTAAGGGGAAGATGGGCAGAATATTTTAGGGAGTTGCTAAATGTGAAGGAGGATAGGGAAGGAAAGATAGTTGCAGTGGGAAATGCGAAGAAAATGAGAGTGATGAGTGAGGAGAATGGAGGAGAAATAGGGAAGGATGAGGTGAAGGCAGTTGTAAAGATGATGAAAGTAGGTAAGGCACCTGGTCTGGATGGATGCCATGCAGAATGTCTGAAAAAGGGAGGTTCAGTGATGGTGGACTGGTTGGTGAGGTTATTTAATGTTTGCTGGAGAGAGGGTAGAGTGCCGGAGGACTGGAGAAGTGCCTGTATAGTTCCTCTTTACAAGGGAAAAGGGGACAAGTGTGAATGTAGTAGTTTCAGAGGGATTAGCCTGTTAAGTGTAGTAGGGAAGGCTTATGGGAGGATCTTAATTGAGAGGATTAGGAGAGGAACAGAAGGAGTAATTGGTGAGGAACAGTGTGGATTTAGGACAGGTAGAGGTTGTGTAGATCAGATCTTTGTGGTAAGACAGATATGTGAGAAAGCTATAGGAAAGGGGAAGGATGTTTTTTGGGCTTTTATGGATCTGGAAAAGGCTTATGATAGGGTAGACAGAAAGGCACTGTGGGAGGTTATGCAGATTTATGGGATAGGAGGAAAGCTTTTGGGAGCTGTCAAGAGTTTTTATGAGAATAGTAGAGCATGTGTCAGGATTAGAAATGGAGAGAGTGAGTGGTTTGAAGTAAAGGTGGGACTTCGTCAAGGATGCGTTATGTCGCCCTGGCTGTTCAACTTATACATGGATGGGGTGGTGCGAGAGGTGAATGCTAGGGTAGTGGGTCAGGGATTGGAGATGGTTAAAGAAAATGGAGAAAAGTGGGAGGTGAGCCAGCTGTTGTTTGCGGACGACACTGCGGTTGTGGCAGGGTCAGAGGAGGGATTGAGGAAGCTGGTGACAGAGTTTGGGAGAGTATGTGATAGAAGAAAGCTAAAGATAAATGTGGATAAAAGTAAGGTGATGAGATGTACAAGGGGTGAAAGTGGCAGTAGACTGGAAGTGAACATTAAGGGAGAGCGACTGGAGGAAGTGGATAGTTTTAGATACTTGGGTGCAAGTGTAGCAGGAAAAGGTGGAGTGAAGGTGGAGGTAGAATGTAGATTGAGAGAAGCGAGTAAATGCCTTGGTGGTTTAAAGAGTGTAATGAGGAATAGACATTTGGGAATGGATGCGAAGAGGAGACTGTATGAAGGAGTGATTGTGCCAACAGCACTGTATGGGGCAGAAACGTGGAACATAAGAGAAGAAGAGAGAAGGAGTTTGAATGTGTTTGAGATGAGGTGTCTGAGAAGTATGGTGGGGGTTACTAGGCTAGAGTGAGAAATGAGGAGGTGAGGAGAAGAACAGGGGTGAAAAAGGATTTGGGAGATAGGGTTGATGAAAGAATATTAGGATGGTTTGGACACATGGAAAGAATGAGTGAAGAAAGACTAGTAAAAGAGGTATGGAAGGCAGATGTGGAGGGAGTGAACATGAGGGGACGTCCTAGGATGAGGTGGATGGATGGGGTGAAGGGGGCTTTGGGGAAGAGGGGAATGTCTGTTGAGGAAGGAAGGGAGAGGACGGAAGACAGAGGTGAGTGGAGAATGGTTGTATATGGATGATGTTGTGACTGCATGAGGAGGAATAGGCGGGGGGGTGGGGGCCGGGGTAGTATGTGTGAGTAAATTTTGACGCAGCCCAAAGGGATTTCTCCCCGTCCTCGCCTTATATGCAGAGGGGGACGGAGAGGGGGGGTCGCCGATTGAATGAAGCGGCCTTGCTGTGGATGTACTGTGTCTTGCGACACTGCTTCTGACCCAGGGCGGTGGGCATGGTGCAGGGATGACCCGTCATCCAGGAGGTGCTCAGATGAGAGGGAGGGTGGGAGGGGTATGGAGTGTATGTAGGGATGAAATGGGTGGGAGTGTTTTTATGCCTTTCCCTTTTTGGCTACCTCCCTTGTAAGGGGGAAAAAGCCTTGGTATATGTATGTATGTATGGATGTATGTTTAGCAAAGGAGGGATGAAGGAGACCATTTTCTAACACAATTTCCTCCTCTTCCCCTCCTATGCTAAGCACATCTAAATAATTTAAATTATCTTAGTTTGAATATACAATGGATTGTTGGTAATTCATGTTGCTGTTTAGTACAGCAAAGGTGGGGGAGCAAGTAACATTGCCAGACAAAACCTATCTGCATGCATACCACAAGGATGATATATCAGTAGCTAGCCACATGTCAGTAGTGCACAAGTGTTTGTGCAGAGAGAGGCCAAAAATCAGCTGACAAGCTGCATTTGTTTTGGCAGCCACTGCCATTAGTTTGTTTATAAACCTTTACTACACAATATAATTTCATTTTTTTTTTTTTTATATTTCATTGAGTACAAATTCAATTACCATAAAAAATTAACAAATATAAATATAATGATCCAGTAAATTTAGGTTCAGTATAAAACTACTGTGTTGGTTTGTGTTTATAGATTATAAACAGACAGGTACTTCATTCTAACATTTGTAAATCCCACAAATAAGATGAAATAAAACACAAGTTCTTAATTCAAATATTCTGCAGTATTTTTTCCAGTGCCATCCAGAACAAACACATTTATTTTATATTTCTATACATTTTAATTTCTTAAAAAAAGTAAATATTAAACAACCAGAAAGTCACTTCATCCAAACTGGTTTGGGTCTCCAGCAGTCTGGATACTTTTAATTTTACTGTGTGTGTACATATGTACATGTGAGTATGTATGTGTGTGCATCTGTGTATGTGTGTGTGTATATATATACACACATATATATGGATTAATGCTGGGTACCTGCAAGTAATGGTCCTGCACAAAGGATGTCAGACAGGAATAGTACCGTCTTCCTGCTGTTAACCTTCAAAACATATCAACACCCCCATTTCCATAAGGTCTTGAAAGACTGGCACTCAGCATCTGGACCAGGACCAGAATTTCTATCAACTCTGACTGCATTTCCTCCACCTTTTCACACAAGATCTGACAACTGGTGAATGTTTTCTTAATACTGTGATAAGTTGGTCACATAAAAAAGATACAATACTAATACAACACAAACAACAGTCCAAGGTTTCTTCCCAGAGAAAACTATGGGAGAGCCCGTGGAGCATTTTTAGCAGTTGTGAGGCTGCAGGTCTCAAGAAAGTCATAAATGGGGCAACAATGATAAACAAATGCACAAACACACACATACATTCTGTCAGACAGTCAGTTTGGCTTCAGGTCTAGAAGGTTGTGTGTGTCAAACCTTTTAAACTTTTACTGAGAGAGAGGGATGAGTAGACTGTATGTACCTGGGCCAAGAGAATGCTTTAGATAAAGTACCTCAAAGTCAACTTATGTGAAAATTGGAGCATATTGGAGGACTAAGAAGCAAAATACTCAACTGGATGAAAGATTTCTTTTCAAGAGAAGATACATGAGGACAGTAGTAAAGGATAAAAAGTCAGGATGGAGAGCAGTAACCACCAGAGTTCCATAAGATTTAGTGCTTGCACCAATGTTCTTTGTCTGTGTCAATGACACAATGGAAGGTACAAGAAGCTATCCAACATGTTTGCAGATGATGCAAAAATCATGAGAAAAGTGAAAAACAAGGACTGTAGGCTACTGCAAAAATACCTCGATACTATATTTGCATGGAGCCAAGAATAGAACATTTATTTCAATACCAAAACTGCAAAGTACTGAAAAGGGCAATAGCTGCAAAAGATCATCTTTAAACTATTTCTTGGTAAGTGAATCCACTAAAAAAGTAAGAGAAAGATTTGGAAGTGCTGATAAAAGACAACCTCTCACCTATCTGACATATCAGCAGGATTGTGGCAGAGATGTATGGACTGCTGCAGAAGATTTAAGTGGCTGTTCACTACATGGGTAGAGTGAAAAAACTCATCCAAACTGATCTATACAAGACTGAAATATGCATCAGTGGTATGGTCCCTACACAGTGAAGGATATATGCAAGACTGACAAAATGCAAAGGGCAACAACTAAACTTATTCCCAGCCTAGCAGATAAACCATATTGTCCATGGGCTGGAAAAAAAAAAAAAAAAAAGAATGACGGCCTTTCCATGTCGGTAGCTTTACAGTTTATTTTTGTGAAAAACCTACTTTCAAAGGATAATTTTCCCAAATTTTCCTCTTTTTCATGAAACTGCATCATAGGCATAAAGGGTATATTGACTATGGATTTAGTAAATTAAATTCTGCAAAGTTTTGTTTCAATGCATTTTTGCTGTATATATCATAGTTTACGTGCAAAGCCAGAAGTTGAGGGCACATTTTCATCAAAATAGAAAAAAATTGCATTTTCCAGCCACATTTCATTCAATAACTCAGAAACAAGTAATTTCTTGATAAAATGAGATGAGGTTGTAGGGTGATGACTCACCTTTTAAATGGTACTCTTTTTATTCTTCAGATATTGATGTCTAAGATGCTAAAAACAAAAAACTGCATATTGACAGAAATCCATATTTTGATGTCATTTACATATTAAGCCTTACCAGAGTATTTATGTGGAAAGAACTGGAAAAAAAAAAAAAATAACTAGTCCATGTTCATGTATGTTGCAGGTGAAAGCTGAATGATGGCAAAAACTGAGCATCATTTATTGTTCAATTGACAATGAAAACCTGATTTCACCACAATCGTTTGACTTCTGGAAAACTCTCCTCTGGGCAGCTCAAATACAGCATTATGAGCCCATATTAGAGTTGGCTAAAGACACTCCCGAAGTAGAGATCCCTGCTCTCAGTTACCAAAGAAAATGTTGTAGCATCTTCACGGTGAAGAAAGCATTAGATGGCATCCTTGCTCAAAAAGAGAAGCCTACCAATGGCTGTCCTGAGAATATCAACCCTGCAAGGACTGGTTGTGCAATCCCTTGCACCTCAAGAACATACAAATCATAGTGCATATTTTGCTAGAAAACAAATGATAGAAGACTCAAGAAATGTTGGTGAAGTGCAGAGAACTGAGAGCTGATGCTAAGATCAGGAATGCTGCCACAAAGAAACTGGACAGCAGAATTTTTGGCATTGTAACCAGATATTGTGGCTGCTGGAGCACACTACCACAGGTCCTACTATAGATTCTACACATGGGGCAAAACTTCACAGCAGAAAGGTGTTATCAGTGATGATGACAAAGATGAAGATATGTATGAAGTGGCTGTTAGTCATACAGTGAGCTCTTTAATTACATCAGAATGGAACTTTTTAGTACCCCAAAGGTCCTTATGATTGCCGCTGCCTGTAGACTTGTGGCATCCATGAAGAGCTTTGGTGTGGATCAAGTGCAGGACTCCACCAAAAAGCACCTGCAGCAAAGGATTGAGGAATTTGGTGGATCTCTTCACATCATCCCAGATCATAATGGGAAACTTCTCATCTATCTAGCCAGCTTAAATGTGCAGGAACTTGTCAGGAAAAATCAATCTCTATAGAAAAAGTTGAAGACCCTGTCCAGAGGTGATGATCAGCAACTTCCAAACAAAGGCTGCCAAGCAACTCAGGGCCGACATCAAGACCAAAGCCAAAGATATCTACCAATCCTGGCCACCAGAGATAGTGTCAAACCTGATATTGTTCCAGACTCGCTCTTGTGTTTCTTGTGCACCCTACTCACAGGGTTTGATGACCCTGACAGCATTGACAGTGTAACCCCAAGAGTTTAGTGCCTCCTGCAATTGTTTGACCAAGACATGTGTATGCAGTGATACATGGTAAAGCCAAGCTGTCCAAACACTGTCCTTCAGTGTCAAGTTTTTGACAAGCATTGTTGAGCTGATAAGTCTTTTCAACCACCCTTGCCACTGTGTTGCGTACTTGTAGGTGAAGAAGACTGGTACTATCCTTTGCTTGCAGAAACTGTCTGCTTCAGGAGGTGACCTCGCAATGCCAAGCAACATCTTTCCTGGCGTCTTCACAACCTTGGCTTGGGACAACATTGACCATCTAAAAGAGACACTGAGTGGTGAAGGTACTTCACACAAGGTGAATGTCATTGCTGTGCAAAACTGACAGACCTGGTCCCTGCCCAACCCAGGCCTACTGTGGCCAGAACAAGGAAGAGGAGCATTGATGCACCTCTGCTGATGCTGCCAACGTACAACACCAGGCAGTGGGCAGACCCACCCATGAGTAAGACCACTGAAATTGTTGCTGGCGCAGAGACCCAGCTTGCCAGGTAGAAGAATCTTGTTTGGATGCTGGGCCACTTGCAGCAAGAGAAAGACCAGTCAGTGAGCAGCTGAGCTGGCTTCAACATTATGACCCAAGGGAAGGCAGCAGTCACCCGACAATGTCGGCAGAGCTGTTTCAAGCTAACTAAAGACAAGTGGGAGAAGGTACCTGAGCTTGAGACAACACAAGAGGTTGATATCGCCTGCTTCTCCACATGCTGTATGCAGTAAGAGATAAGAACATAAGAATGAAAGAGACTGCAAGAGACCATAAAGCCTACACTAGGCAGTTCCATGTCTATTACCACCTATTATCTACATCCATAAAGTCATTTAATCTTCTCTTAAAACAACCAATAGTTTCTGCACTTACACATGGTTGTCTATTCCATTTGTTAACCACCCTACTGGTAAACCAGTTCTTGCCTATTTCCTTCTTAAATCTAAATCTATCCAACTTAAATCCATTACTGTGAGTTCTGCTGTTGTCTTAATATGATAGCCTTGTCTCCATTACCTTTGTTAAAGCCCTTAACCCATTTGAATGCCTCTATTAGATCACTCTGCACTCTTCTTCTTTCCAGGAAGTGTAAGTTATTGTGCCTAAGCCTATCTATATATGGATTCTAGTGAATTTATATCCATTCTACAGGAGATAGACCAAAACTGTACTGCATATCCAAGGAGGGGTCTAAATACACTGATCAACAACCAAAATGCTTCCGAGACCAGAGTAGCAACTTCCAACTAATTTTAGGTCGCTGATGATGAATATCATGGTTAAAATGGTTTGTTAGCTCTGCTTTTCAAGATACACCTAATACGTGTCACAAAAGGTTCCGACAGGCTTGCAGCAGTGTGTTTCTTACTGTACAGTCTTACTGCCTTTCAATGTTGTTCCAGCAGTTATAGAAAGTGGTTATACTGTGCAAGTTTACATTTTGAGGTGAAAGCTAGGTGATTTTCCTAGTCAAACACTTTTTAAACTTATAATAAATATTCATTGCAAAAGCTATTGATATGCATGAGGCATTTTACATTAATCTTGTTTTCCTACTCAATGACAAGGCAGACATCTTATGCTATGATTGTGGTGGGTTGTGGGTTGACCTTTGCATCACAGAAGCATCATATAACTGCTATGGTTAGAAAGCCATATCTCCTATATTTTGGATGCAAGATTGGTGACTCATTCAAGAAGCACCTTTCAAAAATTGTTGACCAGTGAGCTATTGCCAGATAGTATACTAATTACATTTGCACTTTTGTTTGTAACCATCCTAGTAATAAATCATAATGCCCTGTTGGCTCTATTCCTGGCGCTAATACTGTTTCCTGGATTTAAAGTCAGGACTCACTAGCACTCCTAGATCTTTCTCACATTGTTTTCCCTACAAAGGTGTTATCTAAGCTATTTCAGCTATATCTGTTTTCTGCATTCTGTAAGCCTACATTTAAAACACTACACTTTGAGATACTGAACTTTATTTGCCATTTCCCCTACCATGCAAACAATTTATTAAGATCTTACTGCAGTATCCCCCAACCTAGCATGACATCCTATTTAAGTGTTATCCACAAACTTCTAACATCACTAATAATCTCATTGTCCAAGTCACTGGTATATACAATGAACAATAAGGGACCCAAATCCGAGCCCCTGAGAACTCCGATAGTAATACTCCATTTGGATTTTATACTGTTAATGGTGACTCACTGTTTTCTGTTACTCATCCATGCTCTAATCCATTCAAACATTTTTCTTCTTATGCCATGGCTACAAGGCAGCCAACACTTGTTCAAAGAACACCGAGTTCTTCATCATTAGCCTTGCCATGCACAGTACCAAGGATATCTTTATTTACCAGAAGTTTGGAACCAAAAGTCACACCTGATAAACATATGTAGACAAGACCAGAAATCAAGGTCAGGGCATCTGCAACTGCCTGATTGGCCAGCACTCATTCACTGGATATGATACTGTAAGCTGCTCTGCCCATAAAGGCAAGCTAATTGCACTTAAGCTACTCCAGAAACACCAGTCTTAACCAGGCATTCAAGCAGCTGGACCAATGCACGGAAGTGAACGATGTGATCTTTGAGAAGCTTGAGCTGTTCACCTGCAGAATGTATGCTGGCAGAAGCAGCACCACAGGGGGGCAACAGTGTCAATGAGCTGTGATAGTTCTTCCGTGCAAAGAGAGGGGAAGCAGAGTCAAGCCACCTGCCACCATGCAGAGACTTCTTCTTCCTACACACACTGAGAACCAACTTCCAGGCATCTGGAGATGCTGTTTAGAGCCAAAGTCCAATGTGCCAAGCCCCAGTGAGCACTGGGTTTCCACTGTCAGGTTATTTTTTTCAGGACTTTTAAAGGAGTTTTCATTACCCATTCTTCCACTTTTTCAGGACATACATACATATACATATACCAAGGCTTTTTCCCCCTTACAAGGGAGGTAGCCAAAAAGGGAAAGGTATAAAATCATTTCCACCCATTCCATCCCTGAATACACTCCACATCCCTCCACCCTCCCTCTTATCTGAGCACCTGGATGACGGGTCATCCCTGCACCTTGTCCACTGCCCTGGTTCAGAAGCAGTGTCGCAAGACACAGCACATCCACAGCAAGGCCACTTCATTAAATCGGCGACCCCCCATTGCATAAAAGGAGAGGACGGGGAGAAATCCCTTCAGGCTGCGTCAAATTTTGCTCACACATACTACCTCACCCCCCATCCCCCTGCCCATTCCACCCTATGCAATCACATCATCCATATACAACCATTCTTCATTCACCCCTGTCTTCTGTCCTCTCCCGTCCTTCCTCAACAGACATTCCCCTCTTCCCCAAAGCCCCCTTCACCCCATCCATCCACCTCATCCTAGGACGTCCCCTCATGTTCACTCCCTCCACATCTGCCTTCCATACCTCTTTTACTAGTCTTTCTTCACTCATTCTTTCCATGTGTCCAAACCATCCCAATATTCTTTCATCAACCCTATCTCCCAGCTCCTTTTCCATCCCTGTTCTCCTCCTCATTTCTCACTCTATCTAGCCTAGTAACCCCCATCATACTTCTCAGACACCTCATCTCAAACACATTCAAACTCCTTCTCTCTTCCTCTCTTATGTTCCATGTTTCTGCCCCATACAGTGCTGTTGGCACAATCACTCCTTCATACAGTCTCCTCTTAGCATCCATTCCCAAATGTCTATTCCTCATTACACTCTTTAATCCACCAAGGCATTTACTCGTGTCTCTCAATCTACATTCTACCTCCACCTTCACTCCACCTTTTCCTGCCACATTTGCACCCAAGTATCTAAAACTATCCACTTCCTCCAGTCGCTCTCCCTTAATGCTCACTTCCAGTCTACTGCCACTTTCACCCCTTGTACATCTCATCACCTTACTTTTACCCACATTTATCTTTAGCTTTCTTCTATCACATACTCTTCCAAACTCTGCCACCAACTTCCTCAATCCCTCCTCCGATCCTGCCACAACCGCAGTGTCGTCCGCAAACAACAGCTGGTTCACCTCCCACTTTTCACCATTTTCTTTAACCATCTCCAATCCCTGACCCACTACCCTTGCATTTACCTCTCGCACTACCCCATCCATGTATAAGTTGAACAGCCAGGGCGACATAACGCATCCTTGACGAAGTCCCACCTTTACCTCGAACCACTCACTCTCTCCATTGCCAATCCTGACACAAGCTCTACTACTTCCATAAAAACTCTTGACACCTCCCAGAAGCTTTCCTCCTATCCCATATATCTGCATAACCTCCCACAGTGCCTTTCTGTCTACCCTATCATAAGCCTTTTCCAGATCCATAAAAGCCCAAAAAACATCCTTCCCCTTTCCTATAGCTTTCTCACATATCTGTCTTACCACAAAGATCTGATCTACACAGCCTCTACCTGTCCTAAAAACACATTGTTCCTCACCAATTACTCCTTCTGTTCCTCTCCTAAGCCTCTCAATCAAGATCCTCCCATAAGCCTTCCCAACTACACTTAACAAGCTAATCCCTCTGAAACTACTACATTCACACTTGTCCCCTTTTCCCTTGTAAAGAGGAACTATACAGGCACTCCTTCAGGACATATGTACTGAAATTCCAGTATATTTCACAAAACCCAGCACTTGCAAAAATAACCAGAAAATCTCATTCAAGGGCAGTGGACCTGAAGACCAACATTTTGTCCACTGTCAGAGCCACCATAGTTAATGAGGGAATTGTTTTTATTGCCAAGTGAGTAAAAAAATGCATGAAATAATTATATTTTGGTAGAAAAACATAGAAATCATTACTTATTCATGATTTTTGACAACATTTTAAGAATTTAGTGATTTTCCAGTACTGGATTTTTATAATACAAAAATTCATGACTTTTTAGGTTTTTAAGGGCTTGTACAAACCCTAGAGCATGGCTGGACTGAAGAAGGCAGGAAGCTCAACATCCTCTAGATGCATTCATCACTAGAGGTGGTGTTGGAGCTACTGGCTTGCAAGTGGTCATGGATATGCAAGCTGCCTGATTGTACATGGCTGGTCAATGGATGCATGCAAAAATTTATGCAAGGAACAGACTTGCACCAACCATGCAGTATAGCAGCAGGAACCCAACCTTGAGCCAGATTATGAGGATTTAAAGGATGAGTAAACAGTATAGCAGATACATATGTTTCTGGTGCTTCTAAGTATGTCTAAAGGTTCCATATGACTCAACACATTAATACAATTGTTTTAAGAATATCAGTCCTTGTTATGTTCCCAAGAAGTTGCATACAAGTATACATTCACACTTCATTGCATATGGTAGTGACACACTTCTGTTCATTAGTATTAGTATTTTCACTTTTATGTCATTTAACTTGATGGCAGCTTATTATGTTTTATTGCATGTATATTACTCCTCCTTGAAACACCACCCATTCCTATCTCTAATCTATCTATCACCATCTCCCACACTTCTCTCAACTTCTGCTTCTTTTCCTTCTCATTTAAAAGGAGGGAGTGACCACGTGTGCAAAGATGGTATGTGGAACAATGAGGATGGGAGAGAATGAAAGGAAGGGTAGTGAGTGTGAGGGATGATGAAGTGAAGAAGGTGGTAGAAGAGATGAAGCAAGCATTCAGGGATTGGTTACATAGTAGGACAAGAGATATGAGAGGTGATGATGATAATATGGTTAACATCACAAACTCCCCCCTATCAGGAGGCTAGGACAATGCCCCTTACAGTTCAACTTGGCCAGTGGCAGGGTTCAAACCACCATCCCTTCAGCCTTCGCCACAAGTAAAGACGCCCGTACCCGTTTGGCCACAAACCATAAGATAAAGGAAGCAGAAAGGAGACCAAATGTAAAATGGGGGAGGAGTATGACAAGAAATTTTGAAAACAAAAGAGGTTTTGGAAGGAAGTTGAAAGAGGAAGGGGAGGTGAGTCAAGTAGAGAAGAAAAGGTAAAAGGTGTAGAAGGGCAAATGTTGATGAAAGAGGAGGCAGTAAGGGAAAGATGGGCAGTTGTATTTGAGAGCTGTTGAATATGGAGGAGGATAAGGAAGGCTTGATGGTAGCAGTGGGAGGTGCTAGGAAAATTATGGTGATGGGAGAGGAAAATGGAGGACAAATGAGAAAAGATGAGGTACAAGTAGTTTTGAAAATGATGAGAGCAGGTAAGACACTCGGGTTAGTTGGTGTGTCAGGCAGTGTGTCTGATGAAGGGAGATACAGTAATAATAGATTGGCTAGTGAGGTTGCTTAATGTGTGTCTAAGGGAGGGGAGAGTGCCAGAGGACTGCTGTACAAAGATTTTAATTGGGAGGGTTTTGAGAGGATTAGAAGAGAAACAGAGGGAGTAATTGGTGAGGGGCAGTGTGGGTTTAGGAAAGGTAGGGGTTGTGTGGATTAGTAAGAGATGTGCCAACAACACTGTATAGGGCAGATATTTGGAATCTACAAAGGGCAGAGAGAAGTTAGATATCTGTGTTTGAGAAGTATGGTAGGGGTTACAAAATTGGATAGAGTGAAAAATGAAAAAATGGAGAGCGGGGTGGAAAAGGAAATGGTAGGTAGGGCTGAAGAAAGATTATTGGGATGGTTTGGACACATGGAAAGAATGAGTGAAGAAAGATTAGTAAAAGAGGTTTGGAAGGCAGAAGTGGATGGAGTGAACTTGACAGGACGACTGAGGATGAGATGGATGGGTGGGGTAAAAAGGGCTTTGAGCAAGAGGGGAATGACTGTTGGGCAAGGAAGGGTTAGGAGACAGGGGTAAGTGGAGAATGGCAGTGTATAGATGATACTGTGATCTAAGGAAAGGAGGGAGTGGGGGATGGGGGGAGTAGGGAGTGGTTGTGCGTGAATGATATTTTGATGCAGGCTGAAGGGATTTCTCCCCGTCTTCTCAATTTTTTGCATGACGGGACAGAAAGAAGGGGTCACCAATTATGTAAAGTGGCCTTGCTCAGGATGTACTGTGTTATGCTGCATTGCTTCTGACCAGGGCAGTGGGTGGGTTACAGGGATAACCCATCATCCATGAGGAGCTAAGATGAAAGGGAGGAAATGGTAGTGGATGGGAGTAGAATGGATGGGAGTAGGGATGTGCCTTTTGACTTAGGCTACCTCCCTAATAAGGGTGGAAAAAGTCCTTGGTATATAGATAGTGTATATTAGCAAATACAACTGTAATTGAATGAACTTAAATTTTGAACATTTTCAGATGGTTTAACCTATAGTAATATCACTTTCACAGTTGTGGATGTCTGTAGTTGAGTGCCGTTGGGTGCAGCTATAAAAGTCGCAATTATTAGCACTAAGCTACCACTTAGAAAGGCCCATCATATCAAAACATATCCTATACACATGGGGGAATATATAAAGACAGGCTTTGCCACCTTGGATGATACCAAAAAGTGGTTTTGGGGGTTCTGGCCCTTTGAGTAATAGCTGCAAAAGGCCATCTTTAAACTATTCCTTGGTAAATAAACCCATTACAAAAGCAAAAGAGGAGAAAGATTTGGAAATGTTGATAAAAAAATTAATAAAATGCAATCTGTCACCTGACTGACACATCAGCAGGATTGTGAGAGAGACATACTAACTTCTGCAGACTTTTCACCAAATGGATGAAGAGATGATGAAAAAACTCATAGAAACTCTCATCCAAGACTGGAATATGCATCAGCAGTATGGTCCCCACACAGAGTGAAGGATATAATAAGCAAGATTAAGAGAACACAAGGGGCAGCAACCAAACTGGTTCTCAGCCTGCCTGGCAGATGATGAACCATATGATTTGGAAAGACTGGGTCTGCCAACTTTGAAAGATCATAACATGAATACAATATTCAGGTCACTAAAGGGGATAGATTACATTGATAGAGGAGATCTTTTGAATAGGGATAGGAAGGCTGAAGTAATGTCTACAGGACGTAAAGAAATATAGTTTTCCACATAGATGACTAAGTATTTGGAATAGCTTAGTTGGGATTATAGCCAAAGCTAGAATAATACATGAATTAAAATCTAAACTTGTTAATTGGAAATTAAGGATATAAATCAAGTTGGAACCAGACATGAAATTGAGGCTACGTACCATAAACTGGAGAGTAGGTGACAAGACCCAACAAGTGTATACTACAATTATAAACACACGCACACACACACACTACATATGAATAAACTTTTACAATAACTTAAAGGAGAAAATAGTTTAACAAAATAACATAAATGGACCTGAAGTCAAGTTTGATGAATGGAAAATACTAGTGAACTGTTGGCAACAAAATACAATTTCATTAATGGAGACAGGGATGGGACCCCACAAATGTACCTTATTTCCTGAACATTACAATCAAGCAAATAAGGTCAACACAAACAAAATGTACACTGGTTCACCAAGATTTACAACTGCTACATAGTTTCCCACTGCAGTCAGTGTTTCTTTGACATTCCTACAAAATTTGTTGTTCATTACCTCAACACATTACCCCTTTGCAAGTGTTATTTTTCAGTTCTAGCTAATGCCAGACAAATATATTCAGTCGAGGATAGGATTCCATGCTGAAATGGTTGAGAATATACCTCAACCCCCTTGCTACAATATTCTATAAAGGTTGTGTTCTGGCTAATGCCAAACAATTCTATTCAGTTGAGGGCAGGACCCTGTGCTGAGGGGGTTAAATGACTGAAACTTAGTTTTGTAAATAGTGTACTTACATATGCCTTAAAGCATCAATAAAAATACACAGAATGAGATACAGTTCCTCCCCTCATAAGCATAACTACAGCAAGTAACTGTAGATATGTCTGACTACAAGTATCAATAAAAATGCTCTCAATGAGATACTCTGCCCCTTCTTGTGAGCAAAGCTACAGACAGCTGGACACTCCAGCAAGGACTAGATACCCAAAACAGGACTCAACCACTCTGGACTTGCATGTGGTCTCACTACTGGTTAATACCTAGGGACCATTCCCCCACATGGAGAATAAGAATGAGAAGCAAGCATTCAGAAGCCCACCACACTGTATTGGGTAATCTCACTTTTCATCTGGATCTAAAGTAGGTCCATAGAAAATCAATTCTGGTATCTGTCCACCTTGGACTCCTGTGCCATTAGTGCTTTCTGAGGAACAGTGGAACATGAAAGTCACTGCCCCAACGGTCACTTCACTCATGCCCTCTTGGCCAAAGTAGGAGAGTTCAGCCCCATCTAGAATGGCTGACGCTGTGTAATAAGCATCCTTTTCCACCTGTACTGGATGGTTAAAGTACACATGGAAAGTGCTTGAAGAGCCGTCTGAGAAGAACTTTGTTGTGTTTTCTGCCAAGATCTGTGAGGAATAGAAGATATGAGGTTCATCAAGATATGACTGTCATGATGGGGGCATTAGTATGCACTTAACAATTCCAAAATATTTTACTTTGTTCTTACCTGCCCATATTTTTTCAGTTCAATGCGGACATTGTAATCAGCTGCTCCACTGGAAGAACCATATAATCCAAAGCCTACAATGAATATTCGTTTGTCCACCAGGAAATTTATTGAGTCGCATCTTCCACGATATCGCCACTGGTTGCTCCGGTATGCTGATGACTGGAACCTGTGGGATTTGGAAGGGAAAGTTAACGAATCTAGACCTAATACAGGTGCTTTTGTAGAGAATTATTCATTTCTGAAAATTTAATGTGAGAGAAATGCACAACAAAAACATTTTCCATTGTTTGGCTACTTCCCTTGTAAGGGGGAAAAAGCCTTGGTATATGTATGTATAACAAGACAAGACTCTAATACTAAGAATTAGTAATACCTGATAACTATCATTCTAGTAAGGTTTTAATTTTAACATTCACTCCCCCAGGCAATATGCCTCACAAGACAAGGTTATAGTATAAAACTGGCAAAGAATCTGTAATACCTGATAACTATCATTCTGGTAAGGATTTTACTTTAATATTCACTCCTCCAGGCAATGCCTCATTAACTCACTTAAATCTTCAAAAAACATGACAAATCTCTTGATTACTTTCATGCATTCCTCATGTTTGTTGATTTTCATAATTATTTATATTTTTCTTTCATTCTTCTTTGTCTTGGCAACCTCTTACTTCCAAGCAGGATTTTATTACTTGAGTCAATCTGCCTCACTAAATTATGTTGTTGAAATTAGAGAGATCTCAAGCTACTTTTGGTAATTTCCCATACAGGTAAAGAAGAGATAAAACTTATTTCACCCAATTGAAAGACAATGCATTAAGGAAGAGTTTCATACAAAATCTGAGCTTGCAGTGGCAGTCACTTAGTACTCATGCACAACACCTTGTATACACTGTATGCACCCTGTCCATTACTCAACATAGATGCTGCTATGGAAATGTTAGATATCCCATCTGTTGCTGAGTTTCAGAGGCTTGAGCAGTCTAGGTTTAGGTTCTGCAAGAATAACAACTGATCAGATTCTAGTAATCCATGTTCTTGTAAGTACCATCATGTTTTTCCTTTTTTTTTTTTTTTTTTTCTTTTTTCTTTTTTTTTTTTTAGCTTATGTCAATTTCAAGGTGTTTAGAGTATCATAGGTTGAATTGTTTCTGTAGCCTCTGGGGATGTGTTTTTTATCTGTCTTCTGGATTATAGTTCCTATTTTGTTTACTGTTTTATCTAGGAATAGGAATTAGTCTATCTCAAAGTGTTCTAGCTCTTTTTCTATGTCTTCAGTTCTTTTGCCAGTTTGCTTTTTAATAGTTTATTAAAGTTCTCTTCATTGTAGGTTGTAATTTCTCTTCCAATTCTATGGAGATATTAATTAGGAAGTGATCAGATGATAGATTTCTATGGTTTTCCATAAGGTTTGGGTCTGTAAGGAGGCTGAACACATTTTTATGTCAGGGGATGTTGGTTGTTCAGTGTATTGGAGAGTTTGTCTGGTGGGGTTGTTGCTGCAGTTAATCTTACTTAAGTTCCTCACAAATTTTGTGGTTTGTTAGTAACCACTTCAGTACAATGACGCCCACATGGGTGTCATGAGGCTCAGTACATGAGGATGCCGGCGTCGACATCTTGATTATATATTTTTTCAGTTGTACATGAGTTACTCCCAGATTCTGTGAACTGGTTTGATCACATTTTCTGTGTTTATTATGCTGTAGATGTGCTGTGTCTTGCGACACTGCTTCTGACCCAGGGCAGTGGACAGGATGCTGGGATGACCTGTCATCCAGGAAGTGCCAAGATAAGAGGGAGGGAGGAGGCTGGAGGGGAGTGGAATACATAGGAAATGAAATGGGTGGGAGTGGTTTCTATGCCTTTTTCTTTTTGACTACCCCTAGTGTAGGGGGAAAAAGAGAACAAGTAATACAGCAGTCACTTTATAATGTGAGTAGTGTGATGAATTGTACTTTTGGCAGCTGATGAGAATGACACTAACTTACCTGTGACAAATCTGTTTCCTGAGTCCAAGTCTTGCCTTAACTGGATAAGAAATGGCAGGTTTATTGCGGGCAGTGAAGTGCAGAAAAAGATCTGTCGTCTCCTGCAAGTTGAGAATTCCACACTGAGCTGCTCCATTGGCAAACTCCTCCAGTTCCATGCATGGAATGCGTACTAAAAACAAGGCTTCACCCAACACCTGAAAAATACAAACATAAAAACACATTTTTTTTATCGTAACAGTATGTAATTACATAATATCTAAGATCTACATCGAGGTAAGAGCAAAACAGTTACAAGAAAATTTCCTATCTAATATACCATGGGCCTCTTTCCTCTTATATGAGAAGTAACCTGCCAAAGCATGCACTCAAAACTGTCATATTAAGAAAGATTGTCAAAACTAGAATTGGCAACTCTGGAACAAAGAAGAGAAAGAGGTTACTTGTTGACCATCTACAGAATCATGAGAGGCATGGAAGTCCTTGATAGAAGACTTACTAAACTGGGATAAAAGAAATACAAGGGGGCATGGAAGGGAACTCAAAAAGGACAGTTATAGATGAGACCAGAAAAAGAACAGCTTTCCCCACAGAGTGGTGGATGTACGGAACAAACTAGACAAAACAATAGCATATGCAAAAACCATACACGAATTTAAACGCAAATTAGACTTGGTGAGATGCAGAGATGGGACACCACAAGCGTAGCTCCCTTTCCCAAAAGGTACAACTAGGTAAATTCCAATCCTATCCATCACCCGATTGTTTCCCTTTCATCTTAGATCCTCGTGGTGGATGAAGGGCCATCCCTGTCCCATGCCAACTGCCTTGGTCAGAATCAGTGCAGCAAGATAGCACATTGACCCTCCCTACTTGACAAAAATAAAAGAAGATGGGGAAAAATTTCTTTGGGCTGCATCAAAATATCATCCATACACAACCATTCTCCAATCACATCTATCCCCTGCCTTCTCCCTTACTTGCTCCAAAGACATTCCTCTCTTACTCAAAGCCTCTTTCATCCCATTCAATCCATCTCATTTTTGGTCATCCCCTCAAGTTAATTTCACTTCAGCTTTCCACACTATTTTTGCCAATTTTTCTTAACTCATTCTTACCATATGCCCAAACCATCCCATTAATCTTTCATCAGTGCTATCTGCCAGCTCACTTTCTATGCCTGCTCTCCTCTCACCCCATTTCCCACTCTACCCATCCTAGTAGCCCTCACCATACTTCTCAAACACTTCATCTCAAACACATTTAAACTTCTCTTTTCTGCCTCCCTTAAATTCCAAATCTCTGTCCATACAGTGTTGCAGGCACAATCACCCCTTCATATAAATTCTTCACTTTGTATACATTCCAGATACCTATTTCTCATGACACTTTTCAATCCCTGAGGACATTTACTCGTTTCCCTTATTCTGTGGTCTACCTAAAATGGGACAGAGTATAGGACTAGGCATCCTGTTCCCTGTAACCCTAAGGGGTATATTCCTATGAGGAGTTTTCCAAAAAGAATCCTAAGGTTTGGGTCTTAATAAGCATGGATGTGGTACAGATGAGAGTAAAAGGGAAGAGATAGGCAGTATGTTTGTGAGAAAGAAGATGGATGTGTTGGCATTAAGTGAAACTAAGTTGAAAGGGAAGGATGAGTTTGAATTTGGGAGTGTAGCAGGGAGGGTACTGGAAGTGAGGAGAGGATAAGGGAAGGAAGTGAAGGCTCTACTAGTAATTGAAGAGATAGGTAAGCATGTGGTGGAGTGGAAGGTTTCTTCAAGGTTAATGTGGATGAAGGTGAAACTGGAAAGGGAGTCTTTGTAAGTGCATACAATCTAGGTAGTGAGAAGAGTGTAGAGGAAAGGGAGGCTTTTTGTTTAAATTTAAATGAGCACTTAGAGAATTTTGGAATTGGAAGATCTCAACGCTAGAGTAGACAGTGGTAGCAGTGGGAGGTGCTAAGAAAATGAAGGTGATGAGAGAGGAAAACAAAGGAGCAATAAAAAAAGATGAGGTGTAAAGTGTCTTGAAATTGATGAGAGTAGGTATGGCACCTGGGTTAGATGGGTGTCATGCAGAGTGTCTGAAGAAGGGAGGTACAGTAATAGTGGACTGAGTAGTGAGGTTGTTTAATGTGTCAAAAGGAGGGTAGAGTGCTGTATATTTCCGCTTTACAAGGGAAAAGGAACAAATGTTTGTTGGGTGTAATTGAGAAGGCTTATGGGGTTTTAATGAGAAGATTTGAAGAGGGAGAAATTGGTAAGGAACAGTGTGGGTTTAAGAAAATTGGGGTTGTGTGGATCAGATTTTTGTGGTAAGGCAGATAAGTGAGGAAGCTTTAGTGAAAGATAAGGATGTTTTTTGGGCCTTCATGGATTTGGAAAAGGCTTATGACAGGTTAGACAGAAAGGCATTGAGGGAGGCTTTGCAGATAGTTGTTCAGGGCAGTCAAGAGTCTTTATGAGAACTGAAGAGCCTGTGTTAGAATAGGAAATGGAGAGAGAGTGGTTTGAGGTAAAGGTGGGGCTGCATCAGGGGTGTGTCATGTTGCCATGGCTGTTTAATGTATACATGGATGGGGTGGTGCAGGATAAAGAAAATGGAGAAAATTGGGAGGTACATACATATACCAAAGGCTTTTCCCCCAAAGCCAAAAAGAAAAAGGCATAGGAATCACTCCCACCCATTTCATTTCTCATATATTCCACTCCCCTCCACCCTTAGTATTATGTACATTTTTACAAGCAAACTGTAGAAAATAAAGTGAGGTTGTAGTAACGAGTACTCCTGTAGTAACCTGGATGAAATCCCACCTTTCTTTTGTTCTCTGGTGATGGCTCTATGTCCTGCCTTCCACACTCTGCTTCAGCCCAACTGAGAGCTGCATCAAAGAGGACAATTTCTCGGCAGTTAAGGGTTTCTCTCGACAGAACACTTAATAAGGTGGGGTAATCAATGTCCACGAAACCATCAGATTGTAGAGCCATTTCAGCCTGTATGAAAAGAAATTTGATGTAAATGATATGGGAAGTGCTTTGTTAAAATATAAAATATTTTCTTTTGCAAATATTATATACTGTAGGCATATTCATCAAAGACACTTAACCCTTCATATGGAAGGATGGCTGAGTTAAAACATATTCACCTCATGCAAAGACAATCAATTCAACCATTCTTCTCATTTTGACATCTTGAAGATGAAAGCTCCCCCTATTAAATCAAATAATCCTCACTGAACCCCTGCTGACGAAGATGCTCCTTCACTTCCACTACAAAGGCATGGAAGAACCACTGCTTGAAAAGTTCCACTGTCATCCATGTATTGTTGTTGGCATTATAATGGACTGGTAAATGATGGACATTTTTAAGTATCCTGGGTTTCTTAAATTTGCCAATCACAAACATGGTATCCTTGTGGGTTCCAGTCACATTAGCACATGGAGGAATAGTAATCCAGTCCTTGTTGTGCTCAAATCCAATAGCCTCCCTTTCCTTAAATCCAGCTAGAGTTGACCTGACCAAACAATGCCAAAAAAGTGCTGCTTTGTCAGTGTTATAAACCTGGTCCAGGTTCACATTATGCTCACATTTTGTAGTCTATCTGCTGACGGGGACCACAGAGTGGTCAAAATATCCCAGAATATTTCATCATTTTGCTTTATGGCTTTCCTGCAGGAGGCTGAAGGAGGCAGAAGGCTAGAGATGGGGCTGAGTGGAGAATGATTGTGTATGGATGATACCATTATGCAAGGAAGGGAGGGATGGAGGATGGGAGGTAGGAGGTGCTTATGTGCGAGTGCTATTTTGATACAGCCTGAAGAAATTTCTTCTGGTTTCCTCTTTCCCTGCATGAGGGGATGGAGAAGGGGGGGGGGTCACCAATTCAGCAAAGTGGCCTTGCTGTAGATGTACTGTGTCTTCCTGCATTGAGTTTGACCCTTGGCATTTGGCGGATGCAGGGATGATCCATCATCCATGAGGAGCTGAGATGAGAGGGATGGAAAGGGTGGTGGAGGGGAGTGAAATGGGTGGGAATAGGTTGTAAGTGCCTCTGACTTAGCTACCTCTCTCTTAAGGGGGAAAAAAGCTCTTGCTCTATAGATAGATAGCTTTGCTGCAGCATAAAATGTTGATATTGCATAAAGCTGAAAACTCACAGGTGTTTCAGAGCTCACTAGACATAAAAAGTATGCAGGAGGGCATGTATGACCTACTACTGGATAGAGAAAGATACGAGGAAAAATGTTTAACTGATGACTCAGATATCACCATTTATGACTTAACTACAGTGTGTGCCTCATACACACACTTATAAGCAGCATGAACATGGAAATTCTGTCACCTATATTCACCCATGATTTTATGGGGGAAATAGATAAATGAATAAAATAATTTGGAAACTAATGATTTTCGAACAGTCAAGACTCTAATGTATTTCTTTCTTCAATCACTGTGTATGCATTAGTCTTTGATGATATTGACTTGAATGTAGGCTGAAAGCTTAAAGGAGAAAAATTTAGCAGCTGAGAGTTATGGTCAAGTTTTGTTAGCTTAAGAGACTGAAACCTATAGAGAAAAATACAGTTACAAAGTAAAGGTACACAAAATTTGGAGCACAACATCACCATGTTATATAGATATTTTTCCACTTTAACTTGCGAGACTAAAAGGACTAAAAAGAAATATGATCATATCTAGAAAAAGAATGTCCTAAACTTGTACACCTATAACTTCCTTTCCATAGTAATACATAATTTTGTCACTGAATGCCCTTACCTGTGCATCAATCACTTCCCAACATCTGGTCATGAGTTCTGGTTCCTCAAACAATCTGGACTGTGACAAAAGAAGACAAGCATTTCTCGCTGTGAGTGAAACTTCCAGAAACTTGACGCACTGTTGCGCAAGGTGAGGTACTAGATATTTCTTGGCAGCATATAAGGTTGCTAATACTGTATCTGCTTCCAACTTTATTTCATCACAGTAGAGGTATCTGCCAAAAAATGCATACAAAATCACAATTAATAAACGAGTAAGTTTCACTTGCACACTCACAAGAGTAAGAAAAAATAATATATCTGATGAAAAAACCATATACATAAACATATGGTGGTGCCTGAGACCTCAAACTTAATCCAATGTTTGAGGCCATTAAGTTCTAAAAATTTCAAGTTTCAAAGAAAATTTTCCTTGAATTTGAACATCAATGTAACATACAGCAACCTATAATTTGTTATTCTTTACATTTCAAATCTAAGAAAATGGTTAAAGTTTTCTAGGACACTAGATTTCTATCAAAGTACAAATGCAGAATGTAGTACCATGTACAGTAGGCATCTGAGAATGGATGCAAAGAGAAGATGATATGAATGGGTGACTGTGCCTACAACTCTGTATGGGACAGACTGAATTTAAGAAAGGCAGAAAGGAAAAGTATAAACATGTTTGACATGAAGTGTCTTCGAAGTAGGGTAGGTATTGTTACAAAGTTGGACAGTGAAAAATGAGGAGGAGAGCTGGGGTAGAAATGGAGCTGGTAGACAAGGCTCATGAAAGATTATTGGGATGTTCTGGATACATGGAAAGAATGACTGAAGAAAGATTAGTAAACTGAGGATGAGATAGATGGATTGGGTGAAAGGGGCTTTGGGCAAGAGGGGAATGTCTGTTGAGCAAGGAAGGGAGAAAGCAGGGGGTAATGGGTGAGTGGAGGATGGTTGTGCATGAATGGCATTTTGAAAAAGGGATTTCTCCTCTATTTTCCACATGAGGGGACAGGTAGGGGGATGCCATGTAAGTGAAGCAGCCTTGCTGTAGATGTGCTGTGTCTTGCTGTATTGCTTTTGACCCAAGCCGTGGGCAGGAAACAAGGATAACCCTTCATCCACAAGGAGCTAAGATGAGTTGGAAACAAGGGTGGTGGAAGGGAGTGGAATTGGTGGGAGTGGGTGCATGCCTTTGATTTGGCTCCCTTATAAGAGGGGAAAAAGCCCTTGGTAGATTGATAGCAATATATAGGTTCCTAGGTACTGAGAGCTGCTCACGTTACATGCATTTTTATTTATTCCTAACTAGAAAACATGTTACATGAACTTACCTAAGTAGAGTCAGGAAGGCAGCTGGCTCAACATCAGGTACCTGGATTTCTTCCTCAGACTTCAAACCTCCATAAAACATTGCGTAGAAGACACTACTCCCTACTGCTAAGACATATTTATGAGCTGGTATTTTCTGGGTACTACCTGTAATAATTCAGTACACCGAGTTAAAAAAAAGAAAAACTTATGAGGTTAAAGGCCTTACATAGGATATCATATAAGAAATATGGAGATGATTATAGTGAGAGGGTAAGATGAAAAAGATGAAGAGCAAACAAATTCTATGGACCTCTTCTATAGCTGAGTGACCCACAAATTCTGTGAACTGGCTTGATCATGTTTTCAGTGTTTGTTATTACTCGGTGAAAGAGATTGAGTAATACACCAGTGATTTTATATTTTATAACACGACTGTTGTGATGAGTCAATCATCGTACCTCAAGCACCTGATGCTGCGTGCAAGAATTTGACTTGTATTGAAGAGGTTTAAGAATGGAGCAAGGTGTATTTGTGCAACCTGTAAATGTCTTTAGAACTTTGTTCTGTATAGCTTGCACGGTATTGTGGTATGTCTCAGTGAGGTTAGGGGCTCATGCAGGCCTTGCATAATTCAATTCTAAGCATATACATCATCTGTATACTGTAATAGCAGTTTCTTCATTGTGTCCTAGTTGTACCTGGAAGTGATTTTAGCACAATGAGTCTAGGTGTGCATTTTGTCTCTATGTTTGAGACGTGTTGTTTGAATGACATGGATGTGTCATATGTTACGCCAAAAATCCAAGAATCTTGGGCGAGAGTGTGTGGTATGAGGGTGTTGCTGATAAAGAGGCATGGTATGTGTTTGTGTTCTGCTGTCCAGTTGGTGAGAAGTGTGGCTGTGGATTAGGTTGGGGCCATTTTTAGTCTGTAGTGACCCAGGTGTTGAGTGTTGAGGTATGGTTGTATTATTTCTGTGGATCTGTCTGCATTACCATGTGTGCACGTAATTGTTATGTCATCTATGTAAGAAGAGATTTGTATTTCTGGGGTATGGTTATATCATGCATGTATAGATTAAAGAGTGCTGGGGATAGGACTGAGCCCTGAGGTACTCCATTCCTACAGTTTCTGGTGTGCAATGATTGGTCATTATGTGACACATGGGCATTTCTGCCTGCCAATTAATTGGCCAGCTATCTTTTGGTGTTATTATGTATGTCTGTTGTATATTTTGTTTGTGAGATTGTATCAGGGGATGGCATCAAAAGCTTTACAAATGTCTAATGCTACAAGAAGTGTTCTATATAGAGGCCTATCTGAATTGATGCTATCAAAAACTCTATGTGTAAGGACAATCACAAGAATGTATGTGGAACGTTGTGGTCTAAAACAGTGTTGTAATTTAGCGAGGGAGATATGTGGTGGGATGAGTTTTAGTATAAGGTGTTCTATGATTTTGGAGGGGTTGCAGGGAAGTGTGATTGGGTGATGTGATTTTCATTACTTTGGTTTCTCACCTGGCTGACCAACAATAAAATGTACATCTGCCATAAGCTCATTGTTTAACATTGCAGCATTCCTCTCTCGTAGACTTGTGGCATGAAAATTAGGGTCTGAAGATGTGAGGGATGGTGATGGTGTCAGAGGTGGTGGAGAGGTGAGAGCCTGCCGGTGTTGGGGAGAAGTTGGAGCACTTGAGGGCTGAAGAAAGCCACTGCTGGAAAAGGAGCGTCCATTTGATCTCGTGGCCACGTCCTTCCCCTCCTCAATCTCTTGCAGAGGAGGAGCAAGGGGACTCATGAAGAGAAGTCCACTGTTTGCCAACCCTGCTGTTATGAGAAATTGAACATTAATTATCTAATACTCTTTTCTAACAAACCTAAAAATAACTTCCTATGCTATGGGACTCATGATGACTGGCTATGAGTGATGGGCCTACAAGATGGATGTCTGAGTCATGCCACTCATCTTCAAAACCTATCACTACTCTCTTTCCTCCAGTTGAAGGTGCAGCCTCAAGGGACTGACACACATGGGCTCTGGACAGGGACTAGGATCTCTATTAACTTCACTAGTATTTCCTCCACCTTTAAGGAGGGTTGACAACCAGCAACTGCTATGCTCCTACTACTATAAGCTGGTGACAAGAGATATTGTGCCACACTCATGCAACATAGACAACAGCCTAGAATTTCATCTCAGAGAGATTTAAGAGGCCAAGAATCATTACCAGCCAATGAAACTTAAGGAAATATCATTACTATCATTCTGTTATGTTTGTAATACATGAACCATGCAAATTGTTTCCTACAAAAAATGTAAACATTATACACACATACATATACCAAGGCTTTTTCCCCCTTACAAGGGAGGTAGCCAAAAAGGAAAAGGCATAAAATCATTCCCACCCATTCCATCCCTGAATACACTCCACACCCCTCCACCCTCCCTCTTATCTTGGCACCTCCTGGATGATGGGTCATCCGTGCACCTTGTCCACTGCCTTGGGTCAGAAGCAGTGTTGCAAGACACAGCACATCCACAGCAAGGCCGCTTCATTAAATCGGCGACCCCTCCTCTCCGTCCCCCCATGCATAAAAGGAGAAGACGGGGAGAAATCCCTTTGGGCTGCGTCAAATTTTGCTCACACATACTACCTCACCCCCCATCCCCACCCATTCCACCTCATGCATCACGACATCATCCATATACAACCATTCTCCATTCACCCCTATCTTCTGTCCTCTCCTGTCCTTCCTCAACAGACATTCCCCTCTTCCCCAAAGCCCCCTTCACCCCATCCATCCACCTCATCCTAGGACATCCCCTCATGTTCACTCCCTCCACATCTGCCTTCCATACTTCTTTTACTAGTCTTTCTTCACTCATTCTTTCCATGTGTCCAAACCATCCTAATATTCTTTCATCAACCCTATCTCCCAACTCCCTTTCCATCCCCATTCTCCTCCTCACCTCCTCATTTCTCACTCTATCTAGCCTAGTAACCCCCATCATACTTCTCAGACACCTCATCTCAAACACATTCAAACTCCTTCTCTCTTCTTCTCTTATGTTCCATGTTTCTGCCCCATACAGTGCTGTTGGCACAATCACTCCTTCATACAGTTTCCTCTTAGCATCCATTCCCAAATGTCTATTCCTCATTACACTTTTTAATCCACCAAGGCATTTACTCGCTTCTCTCAATCTACATTCTACCTCCACCTTCACTCCACCTTTTCCTGCCACATTTGCACCCAAGTATCTAAAACTATCCACTTCCTCCAGTTGCTCTCCCTTAATGCTCACTTCTAGTCTACTGCCACTTTCACCCCTTGTACATCTCATCACCTTACTTTTACCCACATTTATCTTTAGCTTTCTTCTATCACATACTCTCCCAAACTCTGTCACCAACTTCCTCAATCCCTTGTCCGATCCTGCCACAAGTGCAGTGTCGTCCGCAAACAACAGCTGGCTCACCTCCCACTTTTCTCCATTTTCTTTAACCATCTCCAATCCCTGACCCACTACCCTTGCATTTACCTCTCGCACTACCCCATCCATGTATAAGTTGAACAGCCAGGGCGACATAACGCATCCTTGACGAAGTCCCACCTTTACCTCGAACCACTCACTCTCTCCATTTCTAATCCTGACACAAGCTCTACTACTCTCATAAAAACTCTTGACAGCTCCTAGAAGCTTTCCTCCTATCCCATTTATCTGCATAACCTCCCACAGTGCCTTTCTGTCTACCATATCGTAAGCCTTTTCCAGATCCATAAAAGCCCAAAAAACATCCTTCCCCTTTCCTATAGCTTTCTCACATATTTGTCTCACCACAAAGATCTGATCTACACAACCTCTACCCATCCTAAATCCACACTGTTCCTCACCAATTACTCCTTCTGTTCTTCTCCTAATCCTCTCAATCAAGATCCTCCCATAAGCCTTCCCAACTACACCTAAAAAGCTAATCCCTCTGAAACTACTACATTCACACTTGTTCCCTTTCCCTTGTAAAGTGGAACTATACAGGTACTCCTCCAGTCCTCCGGCACTCTACCCTCTCTCTACCCACTTTTATACTACAACTGTCCCTCCGTTATGCTGTCCCCCAACCCCTTGCTGCTGTCCTGTACCATTTCTCTGAGTATTCATTTTCTGTGGTGGGGTAATTCCCTGTGGTGGGGGAAAAGAATACTGCCACCAGGTATTTCCATTTGGATCGTAAGAGGCGAGAAGAAAGGGACGGAGATTGGGACTAGGCATCCTTCTCCTTGTAGCCCCACAGGGGACATTCCTAAATGAAAAGTAAACATTTAAAAAAAAAAAAAAAAAAAAAAAAAAAAAAAAAAAAAAAAAAAAAAAAAAAAAAAAAAAAACATGAGTCATTTACTATAAAATAATCCAGATGCAATGTGAAAAGTACAGTATAACTAATTTAAAAATATTGTGTGGGTACTTACTTCCCTCATGCCTCATGTAATCACTGTTAGCAGATGGCCCTGTCAGGTTGCAGTGGTAGAGGACTGCATCATCATATTGTGGTCGTTTGGTCATTTGCTTGTTCGAGGGAGAGGTCTGGCTTCCACTTTCCATGGTGTGAGATGTCATGCAATCTTTAGTTGTGCCACACTAACAACTGTGATGTCTTGAAAAAAGGAATTATATTCACAACATTAGAAATCATCATAAGCCAGATATTTCTATTTAAGTGCAGTTCACATGAGCAATGTTTCAGCTCCAATATCCTGTTTTCTCAGCACCTTTTTCCTGATTTGCTCTTGTGAATCATGGTTCACATGAGTAGAGTGAGAAAAAGCTGCCAAGAAAATGGGACTTAAGCCCCACAGAAAACTTTTAGAACTGGATGAAGTGCCGATTATGGGGCCACGACACCTTCAATTCAAGAAATCTGGAACAATCTAGAACTATCCCTCCTCCAAAACCATGTTTTATCAGTGCCTAAACGTCTCCAGAGCTGCCTGAAGAGGAAGGGCCACCCAACAAAGTATTAGGGTTAAGGTAAGTACAATATAAATATTTTTTCTTAATTTTTTTCTGTTGGCTCTTGCTTCTCTTAGAAGGGGTGGTGCTGTGGTGGTTGTGGTCCTAATGTATGGAGAGGTCTGATGGAGTAGGGATTTATTGGCCAGTCTTGAAGTGCATGTTTTGTGACCTGAGCGTGAATGTGCTTTTGTAGTGATGTGTTGATTAGTGGAGGTGGTAGGTCGTTGTTGATGTTTAAACAGCATGCTGATTTTTTTTCTCTCTCTCTCCCTCTGTTGTGCTCATGAAATGTAATAAAATGGGTGACAAATGTTAGAGGGCTCTTATGTGTAAATGCGCACCTATAATTTTTATACAATACTTTATGAGAGGATTTCATTTTCTGTATACAGATGTGGGTCGCCAATTTAATGAAGCGGCCTTGCTGTGGATGTGCTGTGTCTTGCGACACTGCTTCTGACCCAGGGCAGTGGACAAGGTGCAGGGATGACCAGTCATCCAGGAGGTGCTAAGATAAGAGAGAGGGTGGAGGGGTGTGGAGTGTATTCAGGGATGGAATGGGTGGGAATGATTTTATGCCTTGTCCTTTTTGGCTACCTCCCTTGTAAGGGGGAAAAAGCCTTGGTATATGTATGTATGTATACAGATGTTCTATTAGGGTGGTTTTGGTGCATCCTGTAATCTCAATGTTTTATTTTGTGCACTTTTTTTTTTCTTCTTTCTTATTTTTTGTGCTGTGTCTTGCAACACTGCTTCTGACCCAGGGCAGTGGACAAGGTGCAGGGATGACCCATCATCCAGGAGGTGCTAAGATGAGAGGGAGGGTGGAGGGGTGTGGAGTGTATTCAGGGATGGAATGGGTGGGAATGATTTTATGCCTTTTCCTTTTTGGCTACCTCCCTTGTAAAGGGGAAAAAGCCTTGGTATATGTATGATGTTATTTTTGGGGGTGGGGGTGGGAGCTGTGGAAGCACAACTGAGTGTGGTCCTCAAAAACTGTTTGTAATTAAGATTGTGACTAATTTCCTTCTACTGACTAGACCCTGTGCTCACTTTAGCATGATTATTTTCTTGTTAATTTTCACTGTTTCTTCTTTCCATCGTACCACAGTAAGACTTTCATTTTTATCTATTATTTATATTATTGCCACCATATCAAGTGGAACTTTCTTTAAACTTTCCCATTACTTGTTGGGTGAGGCTTGCAAGAAATGTGTTGGTAGAATGGCACCCTTTGAATCCATACTGATTTGATGACAAAGACAAAGATTCTCTGATTCATTCTAAGATCATTTCATCAATTCAGATACAACATCCATATGAGAAGTCTTTTGAAAGTTAATGGGGACCTGCTTTTTGAGATTCCCATAAATTGCAATAAAACAGGTCAGCCTATGGTAATACCGATTTGTTTCACATCAGCAGTGGAATGAGACAAGGTTCAATTTTATCAGCCTTTCTCTTCATTTTATATTTGGACTCAGAAGTCAGAGAACCAGGGGATGCACTTACCTCATACGTTTATGCAGATGATGCAGCCACTGTGGAATACACTGAGGAGAGGCAGCAAACAATAGCTGATGACTGGTATGCACCACTCTCAGAACACAGCCTGAAAATAAATGCATTTAAATCAATTTAAGAGAACCATCACAAATCTAATAACAAAAGAAAAAGTCTACATTTATACACCAAAAAGCTTTTTTCCCCCTTATAAGGAAGGTAGCTGGGTAAGGCATGCACCCACTCCCACCCATTCCATTCATATCTATCATCCATTTGTTTCCTTTTAATCTTAGCTCCTTGTAAATGAAAGATTATCCATGTCCTCTATACACTGCCCAGATCAGCAGCAATGCAGCTAGACACAGCACATCCAAAGGAAGGTCCCAATGCTTCATGTACATGATAACCCTCCATCCCCTCATGCAAAAATAGAGAAGATGAAAATAAATCCCTTTGGAAAGCACCAATTTATAGTCCATTCACAACCATTCTCCACTAACACCCATCTCTTGCCCCCTCCCTTCCCTGCTCAACAGACATTTCCCTTTTGCTCAAGCCCCCCATCCATTCTTCTCATTCTAGGTCCCCCCCCCCCTGCCAGGTCTGCTCCATCCACTTAAACATTTCACAATCTTTATCCTTATCTTTCCTTACTTATTCTTCCCACTCCCCCAAACCATCTCATTATTCTTTCATCAGCCCTGTCTGCTAGTTCTCTTTCTACTCTTGCTCTCCTCTCGTCATTCCTCACTCCATTCATCCTCACAGTCCCTACCATACTTCTCCTCAAACAATATCTCAAAGACATTCAGATTTCACCTTTCTGCCTCTCATAAATTCCAAATCTTCATCCCCATACAGTGTTGTAAGCGCAATCACATCTTCACACAATGTTCTTTGCATTCATCTCCAAATACCTATTTCTCAAAACATTTTTCAGTCCCTCAAGGCATATACTTGCTTCCCTCAGACTACAGTTCACCTCCACCCCCCATTTTCCATTCCCTGCTACATGTGATCCTAAATATTTGAAACTACCTACTTCCTCTAACCTTGCTCCTTTAAGGCTTACCTCCAGCTACCACCCTCACTCTTTGTATATCTCATTATCTTCCATTTTGTTTTGTCCTCTCCCACTGCAGCAGCTTCTCCACAAGCATGTGCAATTTCATGACATTATTTCTTCATAAATATGGTTTACATATTTGTAATTTCACAAGAAACATTAGAAACCGTACCATCATAATCAAGTTCACATGTAGGCTCATTTCTGATCTTTCTACTGATGATGGATCTTATTTTCTTTGTCAGGTCATCAGTTTCTTGAGAAGAGGCACCTCTACCAATCATATACACAGTACTTCCTTCTTCTGTTGTACATGTGGTTTCTTGGTTCTGAAATAACAAAATGATGTATTACAGCATACTAGTATGAGGGATTACTATACATAACCTTTACACATTACCTCCTTAGATTGTCATATTTAAATCATGATCAAATAATTTTGGTAGGAAAAAGGAAAAAGTTTGATAAATGATAAGTAAAGAAATAATCTAGGTAACATTCATAAGTTGTACAAACTCGGTCTTCCCTAAGTGTGCTTCCAAGAGTTTTGAAGCGGTTTTATACAACCAGGGGACCCAAGACCTGAACAGAATTATCAAAGGAACAGTAATTCTACATATAGTGTCCAGAGAAAAATTAAAGCAAACAAATGTGGTACCTGTACAGGATTCATTATTTCACAGGTATGCCCACACATACTCATACTAGCAGATTGATGTCATATACATATACTAGGCTGTTCATCATCTATTCTTGAACATTCTCAGTCTCCTATTCTTGCATTCACTTCTCTTATCATTTCATCTACATACAGATTAAACAGCCATTGTGATTACAACCTCCCTGCCTCAAATCAATGCACACCCCAAAAATCTTGTTTTCCCTATTAGTAACCCTCAAATATACTTCACATCTTTCATTACCTCCAAATTTCTTTATCCACTCCATACAGTTTCATGTTCTGCCATACTTCTTTCCAATCTATTCTATCATACACCTTCTCCAGATCCACTAAACACATGTATAACCAATTTCTTTTAAGTTCGCAAATTTTCTCACTGAGCTGTCTTTCAGTGACTGCCTGATTTACACAAGCTCTTCCTTTATGTAAACTACACAGTTCCTTTCCTAATATCTATGCTTCCCTTATTATCCTCTGTATCTCTGTTGCACACCTTATTTAGGATACTCAAAAGCCTAATATTTCTACAATACCTGTATCTAAACTTTTTCCCCTATAAACCTGGGACCAAGAATGAGTACTTCCAAGTGGTAATCCTGTAAGAAAGGTATGAGATAGAGCCAGCTCCCTGCTATCCATCTTCAAAACTGATCAACCATCTCCAATCCTCAGCCCATCACCCTAACATTTACCACCTGTTCCACCCACAAACTGAACAATCACAGTGATATAACACCTACATCTCAAACCTCTCATTTTCACCACTCCCAACCCTAACACAAGCTCTACTACTCACATAAAAGCTTTTGACTGCTGTTAGCAACTTTCCCCCAATCCCACATATCTCCATTACCTCTCACAATGCTTTCATGTCTACCCTGTCATATGTCTTTCCTATCTATATACCTCAGGCTTCCTCCCACTTATATGAGAAATAGTCAGTCAAGACATGCACCCACCCCCACCCATCCCACTCTCATTTGTTTCCCTTCCATCTTAGTTCTTCCTGGAAGTAGGGATATCCCTGTCTCCCACCAACTGCCCGGGTCAAAAGCAGCGCAGCAAGACACAACACATTCTCAGCAGGGATCCACTGCTGCATTTACCATCTCCAATCAACTACCCATCACCCTCTTATAAACCTCCCATACCACCCCATCCAAATACACACTGAACAGTCATGGCAACCAACACAGCCCTGGTTGGGAGTGCTCAGACACAGTCTGGGGAACAACAACAACAACACAGCCCTGGCACAGCCCCACCTTCACCTCAAGCCCATCACTCTCTCCATTCCAAACCCTAACACAAATTCTAATACTCATGCAAAAGCTTTTGACTGCCCCGAACCGCTTTCCTTCTATCTCATATATCAGCAACACCTCCCACAATGCCTTCCTGTCTACCTTGTCATTAGACTTCTCCAAACCAATAAAGGCCCAAAAAACATCCTTGCCATTTGCCAAAAACTTCTTGCAAATCTACCTTACCACAAAAATTTGATCCACACACCCTCTACCTTTTCTAATCCCACACTGTTCCCCACCAATTATTCCCTCTGTTCCTTTCCTAATCTTCTCACTCATCCTCCCACATGCCTTTCTAACTATGTTTAACAAACTAATCCATCTAAAACTACATTCATATTTGTCCCCTTTTCCTTTATAAAATGGAACTATGAAAGCACATATTAAACAACCTTAATTGCCAATGCACTATAATGGACAGGGTAGAAAGGAAGGCACTGAGGGTGGTACTGCAGTTATATGGGGTCAGAGGAAAGCTGTTAAGAGCAGTTAAGAAATGGAGACAGAGAGCTGAGGTAAAGGTAGGACTTTGATAGGGATGTGTCATGTCGCCATGGCTGTTAAATATATACATAGATAGGGTGGTACAGGAGGTAAATGCAAGAGTAATGGGGAGGAGATTGGATAAAATTAAAGAAAATGGAGAAAAGTGGAAGGTAAGCCAGTTGTTGTTTGCTGATGACACTGCTAGTGGCAGGATCAGAGGTGGGATTAAGGAAGTTAGTAACAGAGTTTGGGAAGGCATGTAAGAAAAGTTGAAGGTAAAGTGGAGAATGGCTGTGTATGGATGATACTGTGATGCCAGTCTGGGGACCAGTTTGGTTGCTGCCCTTTGTATTCTATCTTGTTTATATCCTTCACTCTGTGTGAGGACCATACTACTGATGCATGTTCTAGTCTTGCATATATCAGGGTTTTGATGAGTTTTTTCATCATCTCTTCATCCATATAATGGAATGCCACTTTAATCTTCTGCAGTAGTCCATGTCTCTCCCACAATCCTGCTGATATGTCTGTCAGGTGACAGGTTGTCTTTTATCAACACTCCCAAGTCTTTCTCCTCTTTTGCTTTTGTAATGGGTTCACTTCCCAAGGAATAGTTTAAGGATGGCCTTTTGCCACTATTGCCCATTTCCAGTACTTTGCATTTTTTGGTACTGAACTTCATTTCCCATTCTTGGCTCCATGCAAAAATAGTATCTAGATCTTTTTGCAATATTCTACCATTCTCTTCATTTTTCACTCTTCTCATGATTTTTGCATCATCTGCAAAAATGTTGTCATAGCCTGTTCTTCCTTCCATTATGTCATTAACATAGACAATAAACATTATTAGGGCAAGCAATGAACCTTGTACTCCACTCGTTACTGTTTGACATCTGTTTGACATCTTGTCCTTTACTATTGTCCTCATGTATCTTTCCTTCAAAAAGTCTTTAATCCATTTTAATAATTTGCCTCTCAGTCCTCCAACATGCTCCAATTTCCACATAAGTTGACTGTGAGGTACTTTATCAAATGCCTTGTATAGGTCCAGGTACACACAGTCCACCCACCCCTCTCTCTCTTGCAGCACATCAATCACTCTCGAGTAAAAGCTTAAAAGGTTCAACACACATGACCTTCCATATCTGAAGCCAAAGTCTGTCTGTCTGTCAGAATGTTTATCTTTATAATTGGTTCTTCAATCTTTCACAATGATTTCATTATTGTGCTGGCCTGTAATTTAGTGGTGTTTCCTTGTTTCCACCTTTTTAAATTGGCAACATGTTTGCTCTTTTCCAATCAAGTGGCATAATGTCTTCTTTCAGTGAACACGTAATAAGATTATGGATCTTGTCCACTAGTTGTTCCCTACATTCTTTAAATATTTAGTTTGAGATCCCTTCAGGTCCTGAGGTTTTTGTCACATCCAATGATCCCAAGTGATGGAGCACTTCCTTCACTTCTACATTTATATCTGCTAAACCTGGTTTCTTACTCCCCCTCGCTTTTCTCCAAAAAGTTGCGTTCTTTTGTGATGACTGATTGGAAGCTTTCATTCACTATTTCTGCCTGAGCTGAGGCCTCTTCAAAAGACCTCACTATCTACTATTAACTTGGTGATTTCTTCTGTGTTTCAATTTACCATTTATGAACCTGTAAAACAGTTTTGGTTTATCTTTGCATCAATCTACTACAGCTCTTTCAAAATTGCTTTCTTCCTCCCTGAGAATTCTGATATAGTCTTTCCTAGCTTGTTTGTAAGCTTCCTTTGTTTTATTGCTTCTTTTCTTTTTTCCTGTGGTATTCATGAATTGCTCCCAGTTTATTTCTTCAAAGAATTTTCTCAACCCTAAGTAATCTGCTTTCCTAAAATTGAGTCTCCCTTGCCTGTGTGATTCATTCCTTGGCTCTATTTCCTCATCCTCCAGCTGAAATGCAATTGTAACATGGTAAATTTTTCCTACTGGGTAAAGGTAGTTCATGGAGCTGATGTCTGGCTCTCTGGTTAGTAACAGATCTAATATTGTGGGAATATCACCTCCTCTTCCCCAGGTCACTTCCTTTACCCACTGGGTCATTGTGTGCTCTATTGCTATACCCAACAGTGTAATTCCTCTGGAATCTGCTTTTCCACTTGCTTCCCATTCCTTCCAGTTGATGTCACCACAATTATAACCTCCAATAAGAACTATGTTACTACTCTGTTCAATATTTTTCTTTAGGAAAAGAGTTTATCCATTAACATTTCTTGATTATTCAGTTTCATGAAGTCTCTTTTATTGTCCTTTATTTCCGATCTTTAGGTGAACTGCTTCAGTCCAGTCTTCACTCAGATTTGCTTCTTCCACCTTGATGTCACTTTTCACCACAAACATTGCTCCTCCTCCACCCTTTTCATCTTTTGTCTCTTCTCCAGGTGTATCTGCTGTTCCCTGACTGTATATATCAGGCTCATATATCCTTAAGTAGTCATTTACTTCCAACCAAGCTGATAGTAAACCGGACTCGAACCTGGGCTCGTGAGGTATTTGATCGACATCACCGTCTCTGGTGATTCCATTCAGTTGAAGGTGTTTGAGCCTGTCCAGTAGTTCATGCCTTTTACATGCTTAATCTTGCTGGTGAAGGTTCTCCGGACACTCAAGTGTCTCTATACTGTCTGGGTTCCACAGTTGGCAGCACTATTCAAGTTTAGGTAATACCAGGATCCTCCATAGTATAATAATGCAATCTTTGTCTATTGATGTAAATGTTCTGAGGATCCATTCTGATAATTTTCTGGCATTGTCAAAAATGGTTTCAATGTGTGTGGTAAACCTGCCTTCTTGACTCAGCATTACTCCCTGGTCTCTAACAAATCACCCTAACTGATTCAAATTAAATGCACACATTTATAGGTCACTTCAAAGAATGGTATTACTCCAGAAGTACATATCTAAGTGATATATCAATAAACAATTAATAATGATTTTGGAAATTAAAAGGCATTAACAATTATAATATCAGTTTTTCTTAGATAAAATAAATAATAATGAAACCTTGCTAAAAGTAATACACTAGTGAAAACTTGGATGCCGGTGAGCTCCGAGATGCCTTTTTTTTTTGTGGAAGACCAACTAATGGAATTCTAATAAATTAGTCTTGTCTGATGACCTCTAAGGATGCTAAATACATGTCCCATATGAGGTTAGGTTAGGCTAGGTTAGACTAGACCAATTTATTAATTTCCCTTATTTTGTCTTTAGCAACAACAAAAATATAAACATGGCATCTGAAAGCCTGCCAATGACCGAGTTGTAGCTAGTGTAGTATCACTTTTTCTAACTTTTTTTATTATTGATTTCCACCACTAAAAATATACATTACGTTGATGTATCACAATTTTCAAAATTAATATTTAATTTTCAATTAATATATTACAACTTGTGCACTTCTAGAGATTTACCCACAGAATTAATATAGCATTAGTGGAATATTGGCATTTTCAACCTGAATTATCTTAGTACTCCTACATGCTTTATGGCTGTGAAACATGGATATCAAATGCTGACTTAAAGAGGCATCTTAATGAATTTACCTATTTGTAGTATACAGGAAAGGAGGAATGCTCGTAGGGTCCTGTTTCCTCTAATTTTCTAACATACTTAGACTTAAATTCATGTATAGTTCCAACTTCATCTATTTCTTTGATTTCCAATTATCATCTTTAGATTTGAACTTATGTATTGTTTGAGCTTAAACTATTCCACATATTTATACATCTATATGGAAAACTGTATTTCTTCACATCCTTTAGACATGTGGTCTTTCTTAATTTACTTCTATGACCTCTTTGGTACTTAGTACCTTTGGAGAATCATGGGGACTTTATATCAAACCAGAGATTAAACTATGAGACTCAGTTTTGGCCAGTTATCAGCATAATTTGTATACATACATCAACTCCAACTATAATTAATATAGGCATGTGACACATGTCCCTGATGTTGATCCTACTCACAAACTTGTCTCCACAAGAGACAACCCTTGATAGAGGGTATGAAGGGGACGCTCACAGAATTCATAGCCGGAGCAAGTTGATCAAACCTTTCGAGAGCTGTTTGGAGTGGGAAGGGAAGCTGCATGGGAGCTTGCTCCTCAGAGACTTTGGGGACTAGCGCCAGTGTGTGAGTGAATCAACATGCTCCTTGGTGTATGCCCCCAATTGATGATGATGGTTCAAAATATATTTCCATAAATACAAATTTCAACACTGAACTTCTTGTGATGTGTTCTTGAAAAGGCAACTATCAAATATACCTACATTTTATAATAACGAAGTGCTTATAGACTGCGTATTTTTTCATACATGAACCTAAGAATTATGTTTGAATTTGTAGACCTAAAATTATCATATATTAGATAATTAGTTAATCGAATATAATTTTTTATCAAATGGCATGACTACATGCAGATTTCAGGGCCTGGTAAATAATGGATTCCTTGTTAATCAGGTACCCGATCAATAAGTTATTCATAAATGATCAGGTACCCGATCTTTACGCTCTTGCATGATTCAATTGATAAACAAGATTCATAACAAGAGACGATGTTATATTTTACACGTCCCTAGAGTACATATATATATGATAAAGTTCAGCCTCTGTAAACATAAAATCGTCTTTCATATTCGTTTACTAGTTCTTCTTAATAGTAAGACGTACCTAATCCCAGTATGTAGGGAAACCCGTGAATTTCGCAGTTCAAAATTTTTCAACAACAAGCTAACGCCATCTTGTTTGTTTTTATTCCGTTCTGTTAAGTGTTGTTAGTAACACAGAGAAAACGGACTTAAGACACAGTTATGCAAATATAAGTGATGCTTTTGTATGAATATCTAAATATTTTACCATGATCAAAATTAGTATTTTTAGAGCATATATATATATATATATATATATATATATATATATATATATATATATATATATATATATATATATATATATATATATATATATATATATATATATATATATATATATATATATATATGTATATATATATGTATATATATATATATATATATATATATATATATATATATATATATATATATATATATATTGTTCAACCACATATCACTTTTAATTCCATACCATCGCAAACGATAGCGTATTGGTTAATGTCAATGTAATTTTGTTACGGGTTAGCTGGGTTCGAATCCTCGGCTCGTCTACGTTTCAATTTCCAACGGATGTCTCCTTCGAGCGATTCTCAGTCTCGTTTGCGATGGTATGGAATTAAAAGTAATATGTGGTTGAAAAAGATATTAATTGATCACTGGGAACCATTCAGTGTGTATATATACATACATACATACATATATATATATATATATATATATATATATATATATATATATATATATATATATATATATATATATATTGTCACAAAATCCCTGGACAGTGGATGGAGAAGGTGGTGGTTGTGGGGGCGTGGGAAATACCTACCTTAGGGGAGTGATGAAGGGGATGGATAGCTGCAGTGGGAAGCCGAAGTCCTGGAGATTTGAGTCACCGACCGGGACCACGCGCGCTCCCTTCTCGGCGCGCGTGTATGTAACTCAAAAAAAAGGGGAGGGGGCAACTCAAATAAAGCACAGATCTAGGCTAATCAAACAGATCATCCTATTGTGAGTTTTAATGATCAAGATTATTTCCACAATCAAACATTATTGGGATGCGACTCAAATCCTTAAAGGTTTCCCTAAAAGAAAATCAATTCTCACTAATGTATTCTAAGTCCCTGCGCGCCTATCTAGGGGTCCTATTTAAGAAATCACCAATATCGATACTTGCTACCATCTCTAGGTGACTTCTGCTGGTTGCGGTTCAACTAGGCGTGGGTCCCTCGTTCAGGCAAGATGCGTCTGTTGTGGGAGGATACCTTTGCGGTTGAGCTCGGCAGGAAACTGACTGTCCTCGTGGGGTGGCACTTCACGGCGGGAGGTGAGTTCGATTCCGTGAGCGTCTCCCCGTTATCCACTCTGGCACAAGTTCGTTTCTGGTCAGGATGTCCCGAAAAGAGGGAACTACTCACTCTAAACGTCGAATGGGCACCATGGTGGCGATTCCACCCACCCTAAGCGCGGTGTGTTCACTGGAGGCTGACCTCGTCGCGACACCGTTCAAACCCGTTCCCACGAGGGTCGGGGCGTCACTCGCATCACTGTCTTCAATTCGATAAGTCTCCGGGGGATTTTGCACATGAATCACTCGTGTAGGGCCTGACGGTGCGTAGACGGGTCGTATTAATGTAAAAATCCTCGATAGCCACCATATGGGAGGGTAGGGCGCGTTTGATCTTCCGAGAGTATGAGTGGCCCACCTCTCCCTTTTGGGGACCCAGGGGGATAACTGACCGGTGCCCGGCACTCACGGGTCAACTGCCTATGCCCATACACTGTATGGCATACACTGTTGCCAGTACTTCTTAATTTCAAATCAATAGTTCCGTAGGGAGCGCCGTGCAACGTTTATGTGGAAATCGAATAATTTCTAGATGTTCCTTGAGGGTATTCACTACTCACGAGGGTGGAAGATGTGATCCTAACTAGTCTAGTTAAAACTAGCCTAAACAATAAATGGCAAGCGCGCAGGGGGGTGGGGGTTGCCGTTAGAACCAATTCGAACGGTAACTCTTGGATGAAATACACCAATTCTAATCATAAAGTAGCAAATTACAAATGTAAGGAGGAACAGTAAAAATGCGAGGTTGTGGAATCCCACACTTAATATTAAACATTCGTGTCTTTGCTCGCAGGCATAGGCAGACCCCTAGAAAGGGGAGTGTTTTCCTGAGTAATTAGAAGTCTCTCTCAAATTCGTTAAGGCACTGTAATTGACTGCCAAATTGGCGCAACAGTTAATGAAGATAAGGTGAAGGAAAAATATCAAGAAGTAGTTGATAGATGCCTTAAGAGTTCCGGCAATTCCAAAGAGTAGAGGGAATTGATAGCCGAAAAGGGCTAAAGGAGATGAAAAAATGTGGAGCCTGCGTCAGCTAAGCTCTTGGGCGAAAGTATTTGGTAACTGTGGTTTGAGAGCAAACGTAAGAAAATTAGAAGAAATAGTAGACCGTGTGTCACAACCCAAAGTTGTGACATTATATATTATCAAGCACAACATACTAATTCTAAGCCATCAACATCGGGAGTTCTGCGGAGGCTAGCATGCAGAAATTGAAATGTGGTATGGCCAAGGACTCGAACCAGGGCTAGCACGTGACAAGTGTTGTAGTGACTTACCGATTGCGCCATCGAGAGAGATATAAGTTGAACGCAACTTTTCTTATATATCTGTACGCTTGTCACGTGCTGGCCCTGGTTCGAGTTCTTGGCCGTACCACGTTTCAATTTCTGCATGTTGGCCTCCGCGGATCTCCCGATGTTGATGGCTTAGAATTAAAGTGTGTTGTGGTTGATAAGAATGCATATATGTTCACTGGGACCCATTCAGTGTTGTACATATATATTTTGGGGGACAGTATAACGGACGGACAGTCGTAGTATAAAAGTGTCATCATTTCTCTATGTACAGAGTTTTCCTCTATCACAGTCAAAATGATGTGTAGCTCTGGTCCGTAGGGGTGCTGCTTTGCCACAATAACATGCAGCCAATACCCCAGACGGGGTTCAGGGGTTGGAGATGATTAAAGAAAATGGAGAAAAGTGGGAGGTGAGCCACCTGTTGTTTGCTGACGACACTGCGCTTCTAGCAGGATCAGAGGAGGGATTGAGGAAGTTAGTGACAGAGTTTGAGAAGGTTTGTGAAAGAAGGAAGCTGAAGATAAATGTGGGTAAAAGTAAGGTGATGAGATGTACAAGGGGAGAGAGTGACAGTAGGCTGGAAGTGAGCATTAAGGGTGAGAAACTGGAGGAAGTGGATAGTTTCAGATACTTGGGGGCGAATGTGACAGGAAAGAGAGGAATGGGGGTGGAGGTAGAATGTAGATTGAGAGAAGCGAGTAAATGCCTTGGTGGATTAAAAAGTGTAATGAGAAATAGACATCCGGGAATGGATGCTAAGAGGAGGTTATATGAAGGAGTGATTGTGCCAACAGCAATGTACGGGGCAAAAACATGGAACATAAAAGAGGAAGAGAGAAGGAGTTTGAATGTGTTTGAGATGAAATGTCTGTGAAGTATGATAGGGGTTACTAGGCTAGATAGAGTGAGAAATGAGGAGGTGAGGAGGAGAACAGGGGTGGAAAGGGAGCTGGAAGATAGGATTGATGAAAGAATATTAGGATGGTTTGGACACATGGAAAGAATGAGTGAAGAAAGACTAGTAAAAGAAGTGTGGAAGGCGGAGGTTGAAGGAGTGAATATGAGGGGACGTCCTAGGATAAGATGGATGGATGGGGTGAAAGGGGCGTTACAAAAGAGAGGAATGTCTATAGAGGAAGGACGGGAGAGGACAGAAGATAGGGGTGAATGGAGAAGGGTTGTGTATAGATGAGGCTGTGATGCATGAGGGGGAGTGGGTGGGGGATGGGGGGTGAGGAAGTATGTATGAGAAAAAATTGACGCAGCCCGAAGGGATTTCTCCCCGTCTTCTCCTTTTCTGCATGAGGGGACGGAGAGGGGGGGGGGTTCGCCGATTTAATGAAACGGCCTTGCTGTGGATGTGCTGTGTTTTGCGACACTGCTTCTGACCCAGGGCAGTGGACAGGATGCAGGGATGACCCGTCATCCAGGAGGTGCCAAGATAGGAGGGAGGGAGGAGGGTGGAGGGGAGTGGAATATATGGGAAATGAAATAGGTGGGAGTGATGTCTATACCTTTTTCTTTTCGGCTACCCCCCGTGTAAGGGGGAAAAGCCTTTGGTATATGTATGCATGTATGTATGTATATATATATATATATATATGAATGTATTATATGTATATATATATATATATATATATATATATATATATATATATATATATATGCGTAAGTAACCACTAGGAAAAGTAAACTAACGAATCAGAGCGCTTTCGTATAATTACATCTTCAGTGCAGATACACTTGTATTCTTTCAAGTTTTGTTATACATTTTTTTGTACTTGGTGCCCACATCGTTGCTGCATATTCCAATCTTGGTCTTATCAAAGTGATTAGTATTATCTTCACCATTTCTTCATCCAGGTATTTAAATGCCACTTTGCTTGTTCTTATTGAATTATAAGTTTCTCTAAAAACTTGTTTATATGTTTCTTAGGTGACATATTATTCATAATAATGACTCCCAGGTCCTTCTTATTTTCTACTTTTTTTTATTCCTTCTTCTCCCAATTTGTATGATCCTGCTATTCTTTTTTTTGCTTCTTCCAAATTCCATAATACTACACTTCTTGGTATTGAATTGAACTCCATCTCCCACTTCCTACTCCATTCCCATACTTTATTGAGATCACTATGTAGTAACTCACAATCTTCTTCAGTGTTCACCTTTTTCAACAGTTTTGCATCATTCGCAAAGAAGCTCATATAACTTTCAATTCCTTCATCCATATCATTAATATATATATATATATATATATATATATATATATATATATATATATATATATATATGTAACAAACATTATTGGGGCCAGAACTGTTCCTTGTGGAACACCACTTATCACTTCATCCCAATTAGAGTGTTTGTCTCTTATCACTACTCTCATTTTTTTTTCTTGCAAAAAGTCTTCCATCCATTTCAGCAGTTTGCCCTGTATTCCTCATGTAGTTTCTAATTCCTTAAGCAACTTTTTATGTTGCACCTTGTCAAAAGCTTTTTTGGGTCTAGAAATGCACAATCAGCCCATCCATCTCTCTTCTTCTCTTATGTTCCACAGGTATATGTTGTGTCTGAGAAGTATGGTGGGGGTTACTAGGCTGGATAGAGTGAGAAATGAGGAGGTGAGGAGGAGAACAGGGGTGAAAAAGGAGCTGGGAGATAGGGTTGATGAAAGAATATTAGGATGGTTTGGACACATGGAAAGAATGAGTGAAGAAAGACTAGTAAAAGAGGTATGGAAGGCAGATGTGGAGGGAGTGAACATGAGGGGACGTCCTAGGATGAGGTGGATGGATGGGGTGAAGGGGTCTTTGGGGAAGAGGGGAATGTCTGTTGAGGAAGGAAGGGAGAGGACGGAAGACAGAGGTGAGTGGAGAATGGTTGCATATGGATGATGTTGTGATTGCATGAGGAGGAATGGGCGGAGGGGTGGGGTAGTATGTGTGAGTAAATTTTGACGCAGCCCGAAGGGATTTCTCCCCGTCCTCTCCTTATATGCAAGGGGGGACGGAGAGGGGGTGTCGCCGATTAAATGAAGCGGCCTTGCTGTGGATGTGCTGTGTCTTGCGACACTGCTTCTGACCCAGGGCGGTGGGCAGGGTGCAGGGATGACCCGTCATCCAGGAGGTGCTCAGATGAGAGAGAGGGTGGGAGGGGTGTGGAGTGTATTTAGGGATGAAATGGGTGGGAGTGTTTTTATGCCTTTCCCTTTTTGGCTACCTCCCTTGTAAGGGGGAAAAAGCCTTGGTATATGTATGTATGTATATCTATTAGCCTTGAATAGAAACATATTAAGTTTGTGACGCATGATCGTCCTTGTCTGAATCCAAATTGTCTTGGATTTAGTACGTTTTTTTAATGCCTTACCCATCTACTTTTGATCATTCTTTCACAAATTTTTGATATCGTGCTTGTTAGAGAGACTGGTCTATAGTTTGTAGGGTCTTCTTTGTTTCCCCCTTTATATATAGGTACTATATTTGCTCTTCTCCAATCTTTTGAAACTTTTCCTTCTTTCAATGAACTGTTTATTATGCTATGTATTTTGTCTGCCAGTTCATTCCTGCATTCTCTCAAAATCCAGTTTGCTATTTCATCTGGTCCATGCGATTTTCTGACATCGAGATTACTCAAGTGTTTCATTATTTCAATCCTTGTTACTTCTATTTCTTTCATAGGGGTGACTTTCTCCTCCCATTCGATATCACTAGGTTGTATGTTCTCCCTTGTAAACACTGATTTAAAATGTTTGTTCATAATTTCTGCCATTTCTATTTCCTCTGTATTCAACTTCTCTTTGTCGTAGTTTCTCTAAATCTTGTTTGTTTTTCACTTTGTTGTTTACAAATCTGTAAAATAGTTTTGGTTGGTCTTTACATTTTTCTATGACATCCTTTTCGTATTCTCTCTTTTCTTCTCTGCACACTTGTACATATTCATTTCTACAACTAGTATATATTTTTCATTTTTCAAGTCTTTTGTTTTTCTTCAATTTGGTCCAAGCTTTGTCTCTTTTGTCTTTTAACTCTCTACAACTTTTGTTGTACCAGCACTTTACATATTCTTTTTCTTGTTTTTGTATTGGGACATACTTTTCGACTCCTTTTTTATATATTTTTTGTCAAAATATTCAATTTCTCTTCTACTGTTGTATCTTCTTTGTGTATTCTTTCCCATTTTTCTTTTTGAAAAGAATTCTCTTATTTTTATCAAAATTTGTTTTTTCATACATCAATCTTCCTTTTCTATATTGTTCATTTCTTTTGATGTATTTTTTCTCATTTAGTTCTAGTTCTATCAATACGTGGTCACTTTTACTTATTGGTGCCTGGTATTCTATATTTTCCACTATTTCAGGTTCTGATGTGATTATTAGGTCTAGTCTCGATGGTTCTTCTTCATTTCTGTACCTAGTGTTCTCTTGAATCCATTGTGTCATTGTGTGGTCAATAATCATCTCAAGTAGAACATTTCCCCATGAGTCTTCTCCACCCTTTACGGTCATCTCTTCCCAGCAGATTTCTTTGCAATTAAAGTCGCCCATCATAACTATTCTTCCTCCATCTTCCATTATCTTGTTTAATGTTATTCTTGTGTCTTCTATCATACTTTTATGTTCACTCTCTTCCCACGAGGCTGTTTTTTGGGGGCACGTAGTTTATTACAAACTTTCTGCTGTAAAGCGCATCGGCTTCAAGACTTTAATCAAGCCCCTGGGATCCAACCCAGACTCAGAGAAATCAAGGCAACTGCCCACAAGACTCCGTTCAGTCCCGCGTACCTACTTCGAGTTCAGTAGATGGACTAAGAAATACCCGGGTGTTAATGAATCAATGCCCGAGCGCTACATTACCCAGTGTCTTGATTACTGACATATTTTTATGTAATTGGACATCTAACAATGTCAGAGTGGGGCTGGGATTCTATTTTAACTAAATCTAAATTACTTCAGAAGTGAAACGCTCAGACAACTTAGAGGGGGTTTACACGGTCTAACGGTTCGTCGAACGCGGTTCGACAGACACGTGTTTAAAGTGATGTTTAACCAACGTGTTCGACAACCAAATACCCCATTCACACGTCACTTTAAACACGTGTCTGTCGAACCGCGTTCGACGAACCGTTAGACCGTGTAAACACCCTCTTAGAATCTCCCGGGCGTTACACCTCAAGTCCGGTTGGTACCGGGCGCTGTTGGTTAGTCTTGGGCGCTCTCGGACTCGGACAGTCGTGGGCGCGTGATTTAGTAGGGATGACTCATAGGCTTAGGACAGTTCTGCTGAGACAAAAAAAAAAAAAAACAATGTACCAAAGTGACATTCGGGATTGAAACTATACTTACGGGATATCGGCTGTATAATTCCACTTCTCAAAATTTGCATTGAATAAACGTATGTTGTGTGCCTTGATTTTATTACTTCGTCAGGGCATTCTTGTGTTGTGTTTATGTTGACATGATCGGCTACACAATCGCAGGTACGAATAACAATGTAGAAATTCTCTAGGAAACGGTATGGGTGGGATTAATGAACAAAATTATCATCCTGGTACTGTATAATTGGTGTTGTGTATATAATAAATACCTAGCCAAAGAATGAGGTGTTCATCGCTATGTTTAACAATGAAATAGGATTTTTCTAAGATGATATTTTACTAAGGTTTTATTTGTGGATACTGGACACAGGTCTATCTTGCATCCAGATCTTCAACTGTTGATATGTTGAAGTGTGATATTATAGGTTGATGTTTGACGCAGGAGAATTGCATTGTGATTGAGCTTCACTTCATAGTTATGGTCCAGTAACATGAAAACTCAATTTTCACTTGTTCTCTTTTTCTATTATATATATATAATAATATATATATATATATATATATATATATATATACACATATATATATATATATATATATATATATATATATATATATATATATATATATATAATAATATATATATATATATATTAATTTTTTTCTATGGAATGGTTAGGTTAGGAGCTATCGGACAATGTGTTTCATGTTAAATATCTGCTGGTGTGTTGATGGAATTTCACCCACATATTGATCCCAATGTTTGTCAGGGTTACTCTATGGAATAGTTAGGTTAGGAGCTATTTGATGTGTTACATTTTAAATATCTGTGCTGGTGTGTTTCTGGAAAATCACACACTTCTTGGTCCCAGTGCTTGTCAAGGCTCCTTTCAAACAATTATACAGATAGGGCATCAAGACATTAGATGATGGGAGGATGTTCAAGGTATTAACTGTTCTTTCTGTGGAAAGAATTTGATCATATTCATGTATCATACCTTTTGGATAATCTATATTTATGACCTCACATTTACAGTTCTGTCTTCATGATGATGCAACACTGGGGCTACCCTGGCACCGAACTTCCATGGAGCTATTTTGTATGTGTCAATCATTTCACCCCTTAGCTTCATATATACAAGTGTTGGCAGACTGAGTACTCTGTCTTTCATCATATGGCTTGAGTCTGTTGGGGCACCCCAAAAAAGTCTCTAAAGCATTGACTACATGCTACTGTACAATTAATACTGAGATTAAAATAAAAGGCCAGAGATGTGACTTAGGGAAAATGGAGTTAGAGAAGAAGCAATAAAAACAACAACAACTTACAAACAAGCTAGGAATGACTATACAAGAATTCACAGGGAGGCAGAAAACAGTTTTGAAAGAGGTGTAGTAGATTAATGGAAAGATGAACTGAAAATGTTTTACAGATTTATAAATGGTAAATTGAAACATGGAAGTAATCACCACATTAATAGTGGGTGGAGAGGTCTTTGAAGTCTCAGCTCCAGCAGAAATAATGAGTTTCCAATTGGTCTTCATCAAAGCGAGGACTTTTTTTTTTTTTTTTTTTTTTTTTTGAGGAAAGAGAGGGAAGCAAAAATCCAGGTTTAGAAGATATAGATATAGAAGTGAGGGAAGTGCTCAATCTCTTGGGATTATTGGACATGACAAAAGCTTCAGGACCTGACAGGATCTCAAACTGGATACTTAAAGAAGTAGGGAGCCATTAGTGGACAGGATTCACAGTTTTTTACGTTTGTTGAAAAAAGGCATTGTGCTGCTTTATTGAAAAAGGGCAAATGGGGTGCAATTTTACAAAGGTGGAAATAAGGAGACACAACTAAATTATAGACTGGTATAACTGACTGGTCAACATAATAGTGAAAGGATTGTGAAAGATCAATGGACCAAATATTTTGAAGAGCTGTACATTGTGACAGTTGGTTTGGTTTGAGATCAGGAAATTTGTGTATGTTGAACCTTTTAAGTTTTTATTTGAGAGTGATTTATATGCTGCAAGAGAGAGAGGGGAGGACTGTGTGTACCTCAACTTATGAGGACATTGGAGCACTTTGGAGGACTGAGAGGCAGACTTCTAGAATGGATGAAATACTTTTTTTGAAGGAAAGATACTTTAGGACAGTAGTAAAGGATAAGATGCCAGAATGGAGAGCAGTAACGAATCAAGTTCCACAAGGTTCAGCGCTTGCACCAATAGTGTTTCTTGTCTATATCAGTGACATGATGGAAGGCACAAGAAGCTATGCCAACATGTTTACAGATGAAGCAAAGATCATGAGTGAAAAACAAGGAGGATGGGAAGTGAACCCATTACAAAAGTAAATAAGGAGATAGATTTGGGAGTGTTGATAAAAGACAACCTGTCACCTGACAGACATAACAGGATTGTGGGAGAGATGTATGAACTACTTCAGAAGATTGAGGTGGTGTTTCAGTAAATGGATGAAGAGATGATGGAGAAAAAAAATCAAACCCAGATCCATCCAAGACTGGAATATGTGTCTTTGGAGAATACAAAGTGCAGTGACCAAACTGGTCCTTAGCCTGGCAGATAAACCACATGAGAAAAGACTAAAGGCACTGGGTCAGCCAACTTTGAAAGATCTAAGATATTGAAAAAAATGGTTCAAAATATATTTCCATAAATTCAAATTTCAACACCTAAACTTGTAATGTGTTCTTGAAAAGGCAAATATATCTACACTTTATTAAAATGAAGTGCTTATAGTTACATATATTTTCATAAGAAAATAAGAATGAAGGAGACTGCAAGAGACCATAAGGCCTACACAAGGCAGCTCCATATCCATCACCACCTGTCATCTGCATCTATAAAGTTGTCTAACTGTTTCTTAAAACAACATGGTTCATACATGAACCTAAAAATGATATTTGAATTTGAAGATTTGAAATCAAATTACCATAGATAATTAGTTAATTGAGAATAATTTTTTATCAAATGGCATGACTACATACAGATTTCAGGGCCCGATAAATAATGGATTCCTTGTTAATCAGGTACCCGATCAATAAGTTATTCATTAAAGATCAGGTACCCGATCTTTACGCTCTTCCATGATTCAATTGAACAAGATTCATAACAGATGATATTATATTTTACATGTCCCGAAAATACATATATATATATATATATATATATATATATATATATATATATATATATATATATATATATATATATATATATATATATATATATATATATATATGATAAAGTTCAGCCTGTGTAAACATAAGATTGTCATTCTTATTCATTTACCAGTTCTTCTTAATAGTAAGATGTACCTAATCCCAGTATGTGGGGAAACCCATGAATTTCGTAGTTCAAATTTAAAAAAAAAAAAAAAACAAGCTAACACCATCTTGTTTGTTTTTAAAAAGAGGTGATATGATTACAGTATTCAGGTCACTAAATTGCATTGACATAATAGATCTGATTAAAGATGGGAGGGCTTTAAGAGGCCATGGGAGCAAATTAGAATCATATGTCCAAAGGATGTGAAGAAATAAAATATTCCATATGGATTCATAAATACATGGAAAGCTTAGAAGGTGATTTAGATCAAGCTTAGAGTACATGAGCTCAAATGTAAATATGATAATTAGAAATCAAGGATATAAATTAAGTTGGAACTGTACATGAATTTGAGGCTAGGTATAAGAAATTAGAGAATAGGAGATGGGATCCAGTGAGCATTGCTCCTTTCCCATATACTACAATTAGGTAAATACATCAGCTGATATATGCTCCAGGCAATGAGAACATAGCTTGTCATAGGGTCACAGCCAATGGCAGCACATCTTATACCAGCTAAATGTATAAATGTAGACAGAAGCATTGGGTACTAGAAAAACATGGAACCCCCATTGAAAAAGAGATAATATTACCAATGATGAGGTTATTGTAATAATTAAAGATTAATAAGTAGTTTATATATTTTTTTTTCACTAGAAATTCTGCCAAAAAAATCACTGTAGCTTACAATAAGAAGTGTTTTAGAAGCTATAGCTACAGGTGAAATTATTTTGGTGAAATAAAACATAAAAATATTGTTGGGAATTTTAATGGGATACTGCAGGTTAGCAAATACAGATTGTAAAAATCAGCCCAACTCCATAGTACTAATAATGCTTAACATCTTGCAGACACTGGAAGTGTATCCTGTTTTTCATATCAAAATTACAAAATAAAACCTAAGTCAAGGAAAGATATATACTAAGAAGAAATGGCACAATATTAACACTAGCACTTACAGCTGCTCTTGGGCTGTTTTAAGTCTTGCTGATTTACAGTGTCCACTTACAATCAAAGATGGCTGCCCTCATGCATTGAGAATAGTAGTTACAATGGGTGGAGTTTAAGTTACAAGACCTTTTACGAGATACAATATCATAAATAGTTTTGAGTGTCCACCCTCATCAAATTTGTAAGGTGTTTTCTTTATCAATATATTTGGTTTTAGAAAATTAGTCCCATTTCTCTCTCATAGTTTTAGGGGCTAGATAACAATTGTGGCTGGTTTGTTGACATGTAGGAAAGGTGTACTATGCTTGAAAATATATATGTTAATTTTTCATTTGTTCTTTATATGGTGCAAATGTTTCTCATAGTTGTTTCTGGTTCCAGGTTTACAAAAAGGATGATGCAGAATATAATATATTATAGTAGGAGAATTGTAATATATGCCCACAAATATAGAGCCACTTCATATGCAGGCTACAGGTTTGATGTGAGCTCGATTTCCAGAAGGTTCTCTGCTCTGTCTCAAGCAAGCTGTCGGAAATATCCAGGTATAAAGGACATCATATATTAGTACTGTACTGTTTTTTTTGTATCCAATTGGTTACCCTCAAACTAAATTGGCTAGACATTGGAGAACACCCCTTCTACTCTTTTCTACATAGACCATGCAAAGATCACATAATTTTTGTATCAGTATGCAATAGAATACAAATTTTATGTGCAATTGCATTGTCATAAGCCTTTTCCAAATCCATTGATGATTTACAAAAAATTAAAATAGGTGATCTATTTCAGGTAGTATATGCTCGCATGCATCATCTTTTCGTCAGTGCTCCAATGAAAGTGATAACAATTGGGCAGCAAATAAGCGGAAGTGGACCAAGGTTTTGCCAAGTGCAAAAGCAGGAATCAGATTAGCAATACGAGGAAAAGACTCTAGTGCTACCCAGACAGGGCAGAGCCTTACGATACCATTGCAGTCAAAAAAGAGGATACAACGCAAGAAAAAGCAAGTCAAGCAAGAGTTGGAAGAGGTCAGTCACTAATGTATTTCAAATCAGAGTAGATGTTCAGAAGTTATTATTTACATGGGACAGTGGAACTGTCTTGAGATGTTGACTAGTTTCTTTGAGTGTAGTTATTCACTTCATACTCACTTTGAATATGTATTCAATGAACTTGGCCACAGTAATATGCAATTTGTTTTGGTTGTTGATCACTGCACTTATGGTAACAGGTGCTCTTGACTCTTTCCAAGTGAAATATTTCAGGTACTTGGTTCTTTCTTAGTGAAATACTTGGAAATTGCATTGATGATATAAAGCAGTGCTAATTAGTGTCTTGTATTTATTACAAAATACAATGACCAATGTATGACCCTCAGTAGGCCTATACTAGCATAATTGAGGTTCATCTTTGCACATACCACTTTGGTATATAGTTTTCAAATATGATTGATCATTCTAAATATTGAACAATTACTGTTATTATGTTGTTGATATTTCTGTTAGTTTTATGCACATATTTAAGTATTTTCTCAAGCAATTTACACATTTATCTATTTGTACAATTTCTTTTTATGTACTAAGATACACACGTGATATTTGTTTTTATTCGTAGTGGGAAATTTAATTTTTGCACAGATGCTCCTTTTTTTTTAATATAAGCAATTGAGCTGGTCAACTTGCTGTGTTTTAAATGTAGAGTCATTCCTCCTGACTTGTTCTGTTACAAATACAAGTTCATCGTGCCACACAATATGTCACTCAGAAGTTTTAAAGTGCACATAATACTGAAGCATATTGTGAATTTGCTACTCCTATATGGTCGAAAGAAATCAAGATGACACCAGGATGATGTAAGGTAACTACATACATACATATACCAAAGGCTTTTTCCACCTTACAAGGGAAGGTAACTAAATGCTACAAATTATATTGGGTGGGTATGTTAGTGATGCATTTATGGTGCATGAAATTATTAAGCACAATAAGTAAGCACCAGTGGTGGTGGCAATCAGGGGGCCCCCAAATCAATCCTGCTTAGGGCTCCATAATGGCTTGGGCCAGCCCTGACAAGGAGACACCACTAAATTATAAACCGGTATCACTAACCAGCACAATTGTGAAAGGATTATGAAAGATCAATGAACCAATTATTTTGAAGAGATGAATAATCTGACAGTTTGGCTTTAGATCTGGAAGGTCATGTATATTGAACCTTTTGAATTTTTATTTGAGAGTGATTGATGTGCTGCAAGAGAAAGAGGGGTGGGTGGGCTGCATGTACCTGGATTTAGATAAGGCATTTGATAAAGTATCTCACAGTCAACTTCTGTGGGAGTTGGAAAATGTTGGAGGACTGAGTGGCAAACTAGAATGGATGAAAGACTTTTTGAAGGAAAGGTATATGAGAACAAGTAAAGGATAAAATGTCAAGATAGAGAGCAGTAATGAGTGGAGTTCCACAAGGTTCAGTGCTTGTACCAATAATGTTTCTTGTCTATGTCAATGACATAATGGAAGGAATAACAAGCTATGACAACATGTTTACAGATGACACAAAAATTATGAGAAGAGTGAGAAACAAAGAGGATGATAGACCATTGGAAAAAGATCTAGACACTATTTTTGCATGGCACCAAGAATGGGAAATGAAGTTCAATACAAAAAAATGGAAAGCACTAGAAATAGGCAATATCAGCAAAAGACCATCATTTAACTATTCTTTGGGAAGTGAACCCATTACAAAAGCAAAAGAAGAGAAAGACTTAAGATATTAAAAGACAACCTGTCACCTGACAGACATATCAGCAGGATTGTGGGAAAGACATGTGGACTACTGCAGAAGATTAATGTGGTCAACACAATATTTCTTCTGTGAGTGACTTTTGGGGCATTCTGGTGGCTGTTGCTGGTTACCTGGGTGTAGTGGGTCTCCTTCAAGAGAGATATGGTGCAATAAATTAACTGATTATATGCTTTATTCTACTTGGGAGACTTATTCTATTGCATTACTAAATTTCTAGAATTTAAGATCTTTAGAGGAGAATGGAGGAAATAAGGAAGGATGAGGTGAAGGCAGTTGTTAAGATGATGAAAGCAGGTAAGGCACCTGGGGCCGTATACACAAAACTTGCTAGCACTAACAAATAGCTGTTAAGGGTAACAAATTCCTGTTAAGGCTAACATTTAGCTGTTAAGCACTAACAGTGGATACAGAAAACTTGTTAGGGCCTTAAAAGTACTGTTAAGGTAAAAGTGCTGTGGAGGACTATTAAGCTCTTAACAAATTCCTGATAGTAGAGAAGATGGCGGAGCAACAACAACTACAAAGACGACAGCGAGTTTATCAACAGCGACGGGATTTAACGAGTACAATGACGAGGAACTCATCAAACGCTTCAGAATGAACCGTGCTGGTATAATAACAATGGCTGATTTAGTGAGGGACAAACTTCAATCCCGAACAGAACGGAATCGACCACTGAGTCCTGAGACGAAGGTGGCAATTACCCTATGATATTTAGCCACAGGTAAAATGCAGCAGTGACGACTTTGGGACCTCGCAAGCAACAATCAGTCGTGTCATTACTCAAACAATTGATGCACTATCAGAACCAGATATTGTAACTCAATTTGTAAAATTCCCATTGACTCACCAAGAAGTGCAAGTAAAACAAGCAGAGTTCATGGAAGACTAGGTTTCCCGGTGTTGTGGGTACATTAGAATTGTGGCTCCAAGTGTCGATGAACATTTATATGTAAACAGAAAACGATACCACAGCATCAACGTGCTTTGCCATGCCTCCCTCTTGTCCTTGTGGTTTAAACTTGGCTTGAATCGCCCATTTATAATTATTTTTTTCTCCATAATCACGTTGACCAAGAGGAGTGTTTCCTCTTGTGACCAGTTTGGCTTCCTTTTCTTTTTCTGTGATTCTTCTGCCATGTCTATATCCTCTGAAATAATTGTTGAGTCTTCTGTCAGAAGATTTGTCCGTGGCACGGCCGCATATACAATGCGCCTTTGTCCAAAAATATCTGTCGTTGGTTAATAAGTACTCCTAAAAAACCATACATACGATATCTATGTGCTATCATGATACTCTATTAATAAATTCTGAACAACTGCATTAATAACACTGTTTTATGTGTGCAATTTTTAATAATACGTCCATTTACATGTTCATAAGCTGCTAACTTCAGCACTGTTTAGCGGGACTTGACAAACAACTGTTTACTAGCTAACAGTTGTTAGTTAAGCATTGGTGTATAACTTTTAGTGGTTTTCTGTTAGCTAGCAGAGATTGTTAAGGCTAACAAAAAAGTTTTGTGTATACGGCCCCTGGTATGGATGGATGCCATGCGGAATGTCTGAAAAAGGGAGGTACAGTGATGGTGGACTGGTTGGTGAGGTTATTTAATGTTTGTTGGAGAGAGGGTAGAGTGCCGGAGGACTGGAGGAGTGCCTGTATAGTTCCTCTTTACAAGGGAAAAGGGGACAAGTGTGAATGTAGTAGTTTCAGAGGGATTAGCTTGTTGAGTGTAGTTGGGAAGGCTTATGGGAGGATCTTGGTTGAGAGGATTAGGAGAGGAACAGGAGTAATTGGTGAGGAACAGTGTGGATTTAGGACAGATAGAGGTTGTGTAGATCAGATCTTTGTGGTAAGACAAATATGTGAGAAAGCTATAGGAAAGGAGAAGGATGTTTTTTGGGCTTTTATGGATCTGGAAAAGGCTTATAATAGGGTAGACAGGAAGGCACTGTGGGAGGTTATGCAGATATACGGGATAGGAGGAAAGCTTCTGGGAGCTGTCAAGAGTTTTTATGAGAATAGTAGAGCTTGTGTCAGGATTAGAAATGGAGAGAGTGAGTGGTTCGAGGTAAAGGTGGGACTTCGTCAAGGATGCGTTATGTCGCCCTGGCTGTTCAACTTATACATGGATGGGGTGGTGCGAGAGGTAAATGCAAGGGTGGTGGGCAGGGGATTGGAGATGGTTGGGGAAAATGGAGAAAGGTGGGAGGTGAGCCAGCTGTTGTTTGCGGACGACACTGCGCTTGTGGCAGGATCGGAGGAGGGATTGAGGAAGTTGGTGGCAGAGTTTGGGAGAGTATGTGATAGAAGAAAGCTAAAGATAAATGTGGGTAAAAGTAAGGTGATGAGATGTACAAGGGGTGAAAGTGGCAGTAGACTGGAAGTGAGCATTAAGGGAGAGCAACTGGAGGAAATGGATAGTTTTAGATACTTGGGTGCAAATTTGGCAGGGAAAGGTGGAGTGAAAGTGGAGGTAGAATGTAGATTGAGAGAAGCGAGTAAATGCCTTGGTGGATTAAAGAGTGTAATGAGGAATAGACATTTGGGAATGGATGCTAAGAGGAGACTGTATGAAGGAGTGATTGTGCCAACAGCACTGTATGGGGCAGAAACATGGAACATAAGAGAGGAAGAGAGAAGGAGTTTGAATGTGTTTGAGATGAGGTGTCTGAGAAGTATGATGGGGCCTGAGAAATGAGGAGGTGAGGAGGAGAACAGGGATGGAAAAGGAGCTGGGAGATAGGGTTGATGAAAGAATATTAGGATGGTTTGGACACATGGAAAGAATGAGTGAAGAAAGACTAGTAAAAGAGGTGTGGAAGGCAGATGTGGAGGGAGTGAACATGAGGGGACGTCCTAGGATGAGGTGGATGGATGGGGTGAAGGGGGCTTTGGGGAAGAGGGGAATGTCTGTTGAGGAAGGACGGGAGAAGACAGAAGACAGGGGTCAATGGAGAATGGTTGTATATGGATGATGTTGTGATAGCATGAGGTAGAATGGGCAGGTGGATGGGGGGTGAGGTAGTATGTGTGAGCAAAATTTGATGCAGCCCGAAGGGATTTCTCCCCGTCCTCTCAGTTTATGCAATGGGGGGACGGAGAGGGGGTGTCGCCGATTTAATGATGCGGCCTTGCTGTGGATATGCTGTGTCTTGCGACACTGCTTCTGACCCAGGGCAGTGGACAAGGTGCAGGGATGACACGTCATTCAGGAGGTGCTAAGATAAGAGGGAGGGTGGAGGGGTGTGGAGTGTATTCAGGGATGGAATGGGTGGGAATGATTTTATGCCTTTTTCTTTTTGGCTACCCCCCTTGTAAGGGGGAAAAAGCCTTGGTATATGTATGTATGTAGAAGTTTCTGAAAGGTGTGCCCTTTTCATTGAATTATTGCAGAATGAAATCCTTCAGGATTTTGAACCTCCAGCACGGCATAAGTTCCTAACCTTTGATCCTGATCTCTCATTGCCAGAAATAAGTCCACACAAACCACCACCAAGAGTAAGAATATTTATTAGTATTTCATGGTTACGATAATAGAAATAGTCTTTTGAAGAATGGAAAGCTTGATTAACCTTAATGGCTCTGTCAAAGTGATAACCTATCACATCTTATTTTGGCTAAATAACCTGGTGGCTGAATAGATTAGAGTGTTGACAGCTGGATGCAAGAAGCTAGATAGATGGTGGTTTGAGTCCTGCTAAAAAGCGAGTATGAGATGGCAGTTAAGGTATATGGTCTTAAGTCCCTAAGCTTAGACAGAGACATATGTTTAGCCACCTTGCAGAGTGAGTAATGGCTGAAAAGTTGTGGGGAGGGAATATATATATGTATTTTACCTAGTTGTATCTTACAAGAAGGGGAGCTACACTTGTGGTGTCCTACCTTTGTTTGTTCCAAGTGTCCACCACTGTGTGGAAAACTGTTCTTCAGATCTCTTCTATAACTATCTTTTTTGAGTTTCTTTCTATGTCCTCTGTGTATGTGTGTATTTACCTAGTTCTATTTTGTGGGAGAAGAGCTATGCTTGTAGAGACCTGCAGTTGTATCTTTCCACATCAAGTTCTTTCTTAAAGTCATGTATAGTTTTAGCACTCACTGTTTTCTCTTCCAATTTATTCCATGTATCTATCACTCTGTGTGGAAAGCTATTCTTTTTCAGATCTCTTCTGTAACAGTCCTTCTTAAGTTTCTTCTTGTGTCCCCTTGTATTTCTTCAGTCCCATTTAAGTAGATCATCCCTGTCAAGGATTTCCATTCCTTTCATAATTCTATAGATGGTTATCAAATTGCCTCTTTCTTGTGTGTCATTAAAAGTGATAGCTAATTCAGTATGTTATATTTTCTTAGATATTCTCCTTATTTTGCAAGATTAGTCGCTCTTTCAAGGTGTGAGATGATTTCTCCATAGGAGATCATCAGAGCTGCCATATTGCAATTTCGAGTCACATTGACTCTTCTTTAGTGGCATGGATATGAAATTTGTCTCAGTGGAAGACATGGGAATGCTGGCTTTTTGGGGATCTGGCCAGTATCTAAGGTGTAGTTACATCATCTGTTTTGTTCATCCTTGTCACTAATTGGCTGGTTCCAAGGGCTTGCAAGTCTGATGACTGTGTATTGAGATTAAGATCTAATTCTTCTACCACCTTCTTTACTTCATTCCACCACTCGCTACCCTTGTATTCCCTACCATCCTTCTTGTTCCACATCCCGTCTTTGCACACCTTGTCACTTCCTCCTTGAACACCCCCATTCCTCTTCCATACATACTTCTACTATATCGATCACCACCTCCCACATATCTCTCAGCTTCTCTTTATACTGCTGCTCCTTTTCCTTTTTATTTAGACAGTTTGTTCTAAGCACCTCCTTACCTTCTGTCTTTTTCCTCTTTCTCCATCTATCCTCCGCTCTCAATTTACCTTCCACCAAAACAATTATCTGATATTCTCCCACTTTTTCCCCTAAGAACATGTACATCCATAATTCTTCCTACTCTTCTGGGTACCACTACTTGACCCTCTATTTAACGGACCCCAATGCAACAGATCCTCAGTTTGCAGACAAAAAATCCTGTCCATTATAGAGCCAGACGACGGCCCATTCATCTGTTGCTGCTTACAGTTGTCTGATGGAAGTCTGGGCCACCAGCACCAGGCGTGGTGGTGGCGGGCCAGGTGGTGACGTCAGACTCCATGTGAGAGGGAGGGAGGGAAGTGGGAGGAGGGAGTGCCAGCCTCTTCCCAAGACAAGGTCTTGAAATGAGACTGAATGTCGAGAAATGTTACTGGACACAATATTTTCTCCTAAAGAAAACAATTGAACAAAGTACTAATATGGTTTTTATTGAAGACCAACAGGTGGACAAGATTCACAGTCTTATTGTATGTTCATTAAAAGAAGGAATAATGCCACATGATTGGAAAAGGGCTAATGTGTTACTTAACAAAGATAGAAATAAGGAGACACCATTAAACTATAGGCTATCATTGACCAGCACAATAGCAAAATTATATGAAAGGATTGTGAAAGATCAGTGTGTCATATATCTTGAAGAGATGAATATTTTGTCAGACAATCAGTCAGTTTGGCCTTAGATCTGGAAGGTCATGTGTGTCAAACCTTTTAAGCTTTTACTTGAGAGTAATTGATGTGCCAGGAGGGAGGGAGGGCTAGGTGAACTGTGTGTAACTAGACCTAAAGAGGGCTTTTGTATGTCTTGTGTGGAAATTGGAGCATATTGGACTACTAAGAAGTAAACTAAAACTACTTGAAAAGATGCAGAGCAGTGACCAGTGAAATTCCATCAATGTTTCTTATAGATGTCAGTAACATAATGGGTGGTACCTCAAGCTATGCCAACATGTTTGTAGATGCTACAAAAGTCATATCAAAAGTGAAAAACAAGGAGGACAATAGACTATTGCAAAAAAATCTTAATACTATTTTTGCATGGGGTTAAAAATGGGAAATTAATTTCAATACCTAGAAATACAAAGTACTGGAAATGGGCAATAACTGCAAAAGACCATCTTTCAATTGTTCCTAGGGAAGTGAATCCATTACAAAAATAAAAGAGGAAAAATATTTAGGAGTGTTGATAAAAGACAATGTCACTTGACTAGACATGTTATCAGGATTGTGAGAGACATATGGACTGCTGCAGATGAATAAAGTTGTTTTGCACCATATGGATGAAGAAGTGATGAAAAAGAAAAAATCCATAGAAACCTTTAGCCATGTAACATGACAATATTCATGTGGTATGGTCCATATACAGAGTGAAGGATATAAGCAAGATCGAGAGAATACAAAGGGCAGCAACCAAACTGGTTCCTTGCCTGGCAGCTAAACCATAGGAGGAGATACTAAAAGCACTAGATCTGCCAACTTTGAAAGATCAGAGAGAAAGAGGTGATGTGATTACAATATTCAGGTTGGTAAAGGAGATAGACTACATTGACAGAGGAGACCTCTTGATTAAGGATAGGAGGGCTTCAAGAGATCATGAGAACTAATATATGCCTGAAGGGTGTGTTTTCCATATACACTTAACTTGGAATAGCTTAGAAGGTGAGGTAGTCCAAGCTGGAATAATACCTGAATTCAAATCTAAGTACAATTATAATTGGGAATTAAGGATATAGAATAAGTTGGAACATTACATGAATTTGAAGCTAGGTGGGATAATCTAGAGAGTAAGAGATGGGATTGCACAAGGATTGCTCTTTTTCTGTATACCACAATAGGTCAGTTCAAACTAAATGCATTTTCCCACTTATAAGGGGGTGGCCAAGTCAAAGTATACACATTAAAATTCATTTAATAGATCTCTAATCTGAGCACCTGTCCCCTACCACACTGCTCTAGCCGAAGGTAGTGCAGCGAGACACATACTTCCATAGCAGGACCTGACAGCTGGAGCTGGTTTACATACACCACTTTATTATGTGTCCACCCATCTCTTCATTTGCTCAGAAATTTTACAGAGCAGATGAGAAGAACATCCTTTTGGGCCATGTCATTCATTTATCCATTCATTCCTATCCTTGTCATATCTCTACCCTGCTGCACACATTTCTCTTAAGTTCCCTCCAGCTGCATCCACTGTCCATGGTCATTCTGATAGTCGTTCTTCATTCTTTCTATATGCCCAAACCACTTCAACAGTCTTTGATCTATCTGGTAGCTGGCCTCACCTTTATTATATTTCTCATTCCATTCTTGTAACACCTACCATATTTCTCAAACACTTTATCTAAAACACACCAAGACTCTTCCTTTTTGCCTCCCTTAAATTCTGAGTCTCTGTTCCATGCAGTACTGTGGATACAATATTTCTTTTATGTACATACATACATATACCAAGGCTTTTTCCCCCTTACAAGGGGGGTAGCCAAAAAGAAAAAGGCATAAAATCATTCCCACCCATTCCATCCCTGAATACACTCCACACCCCTCCACCCTCCCTCTTATCTTAGCACCTCCTGAATGACGGGTCATCCCTGCACCTTGTCCACTGCCCTGGGTCAGAAGCAGTGTCGCAAGACACAGCAAGGCCGCTTCATTAATCAGCAACCCCCCCTCTCCGTCCCCCCATTTCATAAAATGAGAGGACGGGGAGAAATCCCTTAGGGCTGCGTCAAATTTTGCTGACACATTACTACCTCACCCGCCCATTCCACCTCTTGCTATCACAACATCATCCATATACAACCATTCTCCATTGACCCCTGTCTTCTGTCCTCTCCCGTCCTTCCTCAACAGACATTCCCCTCTTCCCCAAAGCCCCCTTCACCCCATCCATCCACCTCATCCTAGGACATCCCCTCATGTTCACTCCCTCCACATCTGCCTTCCACACCTCTTTTACTAGTCTTTCTTCACTCATTCTTTCCATGTGTCCAAACCATCCTAATACTCTTTCATCAACCCTATCTCCCAGCTCCTTTTCCACCCCTGTTCTCCTCCTTACCTCCTCATTTCTCACTCTATCTAGCCTAGTAACCCCCATCATACTTCTCCGACACCTCATCTCAAACACATTCAAACTCCTTCTCTCTTCCTCTCTTATGTTCCATGTTTCTGCCCCATACAGTGCTGTTGGCACAATCACTCCTTCATACAGTCTCCTCTTAGCATCCATTCCCAAATGTCTATTCCTCATTACACTCTTTAATCCACCAAGGCATTTACTCGCTTCTCTCAATCTACATTCTACCTCCACTTTCACTCCACCTTTCCCTGCCAAATACCTATTTCTCATAACATTTTTCATTCCACCCAGAGATTTATTTGCTTCCTCTATTCTGTAAGTCACCTCCACAGGAACCCCTTCACTCTCACTGTTATTTATTAAATAAATTTAAGATTTTGTAGTACTTATTCATGGTTACAGAGTAGTTAATCACAATTTGGCAGGTAAGTTGCCTTCCCTTCAAGGACACTCAAGGTATTTGTACCTATGGGTCATTTTAGTCCATTATTTAGTATTGGCTTAATAAAGAAGATGACTAATGAATTTGCCTGATATATATTCTTACTTTGAAATCTATTTGCCAGGAATGGTATGCAACAGCTTATGCCACTGCTGATGTTTATGATCTTGAAGGGCTCTTGGAGGGCTTCACAAAGCAGGGCTTATACTCCAAAATGGATATTCACGAAGACAACTCCAAGGGTAGAGCAGGGCACAGCACACTTGACAGCAGAAAAGTAGGTAAGAAGTTTAAGTGTATGGAAGTAAAAAATTAATGTCAAGTGAAATGTAGCTATTGAGAATGGCCAAAGAATGAATCTCAACAGAGTTCACACATTAAAGCATTTCTGTTTTTTGACAACATTTCTATAGACTACTTCTTCCAGTTCTTCACAAGTGTTTAGAGTCAGATTTATCCATTTGTAGATGTCCTTGTGATATGCTCAATCTATTTTGCTTCCATTTGTTTAAGTTTAGATCTGAGACAAAGTTGAAGTAATAATTGTTGATTTGAGTGTCATAGACTGCAAGCCCACAATTCCAGTGGCTGGCAGTGGACTTTGGACCCTTCCATAGATCACTCTGGGAAGAAGCTTGGAACTATTGTCTGCCTTGTATTAGTGTGGGACAATTTCTTTATCACTGGAGAGTAGTAGAAGTAATAGGAGAAGGGGAACAGCCACTGGTTGTCAAATCTCCAAATGTGAAAAGGTGGAGAAAGTACACTTGAAGCATATTGAAGTGTCTGGTGAAGCTGTTATTAGTTATGATGGGGGTGGGGGATGGTCTTGAATGGAATCCACTAAAGTTTAGTATGTTTAGGTTGGGTAGTTGGTCTATGATTTTATTTACTCATGTATAGTCATATGGTGGGGTGTGCATTCAGGTCTGCCCAGCATAGTGCTTAAGTCATTGAGTGATTGTAGTTGGACTGTATATTCTTGGGATGTTAATGTGTTTACCGATATGTAGATATTTGCAATGCATAATATTCTCTTTATTTGTGTTTGTATGGTGATTATTTCAAGAGTGTCCATATGATCAATTATATCTTTCCCTCACTCTCTATATGTGAAAAAAAGTAATATGTATACATCCATGATCTATTATCACTAACTGCCTGGTGTATGATAATCCAAAACTTGCACCTCGGTACCAGCTGCCAAATGTACGACAACACAACACTTGTGACTCTTGACGACACCCTGCAGCATGGATGTCACCGTAGTCAAGGGGTTAAATATCCAGTGTGATATCCCATCAGATCCTGAAGCTTTTGTCACATCCAGTGATCCCAAGAGATTGGGCACTTCCTCACTTCTACATTTATATTTTCTTAAGCCAAATTTTTGCTTCCTCTTAAAAAAAAAAATCCTTTGTGAATACAGACTAGACATGTTGATCCAATATTTCTGCCTGAGCTAAATTCTCCCCAAAAACCTCTCCTCCCATCATCAGCCTTTGATCCCAGCAATGTGTTGGAGAAAAGGGATGACTATTCAGGAGGTACAAAGATGAGAGGGGCAATGAATGGGTTTGAATACATGTAGAATGGGTGTATGCTTTGACCTGTCCTCTTTCCTTATAATAGAAAAAGGCCTTTTAGATATGTATATATTTGGGTTATGTTGGGGTGTTTTTGGGTTAGGATTTAGATGTGTAGAAGCAGCAGATCTAGTTTGTTGTATACAGGTATTGTTTAATGTTGGTAAGTGGTAGTAAGTCAAGTCAAGAGTTTTTACGAGAGTAGTAGAGCTTCTGTTAGGATTAGAAATGGAGAGAGTGAGTGGTTTGAGGTAAAGGTGGGACTTCATCAGGGATATGTTGCCCTGGCTGTTCAATTTATACATGGATGGGGTGGTGTGAGAGATGAATACAAGGGTAGTGGGTCAATGATTTGAGATGGTTAAAGAAAATGGAGAAAAGTGGGAGATAAGCCAGTTGTTGTTTGCTGATGACACTGCACTTGTAGCAGGATCAGAGGAGGGATTGAGGAAGTTAGTGACAGAATTTGGGAAGGTGTGCAAAAGAAGGAAGTTTAAGATAAATGTGGGTAAAAGTAAGGTGATGAGATGTACAAAGGGAGAAAGTGGCAGCAGACTGGAAGTGAGTATTAAGGGAGAGAGACTGGAGGAAGTGGATAGTTTTAGATACTTGGGTGCAAATGTGGCTGGAAAGGGAGGAATGGGGGTGGAGGTGGAATGTAGATTGAGAGAAGTGAGTAAATGTCTTGGTGGATTAAAAAGTGTAATGAGAAATAGACATTTGGGAATGGATGCAAAGAGGTTGTATGAAGGGATGATTGTGTCAACGGCACTGTATGGGGCAGAAACATGGAACATAAGAGAGGAAGAGAGAAGGAGTTTGAATGTATTTGAATTGAAATGCCTGAGAAGTATGATAGGGGTTACTAGGCTAGATAGAGTGAGAAATGAGGAGGTGAGAAGGAGAAGAGGGGTGGAAAGGGAGTTGGAAGATAGGATTGATGAAAGAGTATTAGGATAGTTTGGACACATGGAAAGAATGAGTGAAGAAAGACTAGTAAAAGAGGTGTGGAAGGCAGATGTGGAAGGAGTGAACATGAGGGGTCGACCTAGGATGAGATGGATGGATGGGATAAAAGGGGCATTGGGAAAGAGGGAAATGTCTGCTGAGGAAGGACGGGAGAGGACAGAAGATAGGGGTGAATGGAGAAGGGTTGTGTATGGATGATGCATGAGGAGGGAGTGGGTGGGGGAATATGTATGAGAAATAAATTGACACAGCCTGAAGGGATTTCTCCCTGTCTTCTCCTTTTCTGTATGAGGAGATGGAGGTGGGTCACCAATTTAATGAAGCAGCCTTGTTGTGGATGTGCTGTGTCTTGCGACACTGCTTCTGACCCAGGGCAGTGGACAAGATGCAGGGATGACCCGTCATCCAGGTGGTGCCAAGATAAGAGGGTGGAGGGGAGTGGAGTATGTAGGGGATGAAATGGGTGGGAATGATTTCTATGCCTTTGTTTTTTGGCTACCTCCTGTGTAACTAAGAGTGTCAGTCGTTGCATTAAAAAGATGTATATGCATCCATGATGGGTCGTATGCATTTAGGACATGTGAAAATGTTTTTTTTTTGTTTGTTTTTTTCTCCATCTAACCAATTTTAGATGTGGGAGGGCAAGTACTGGTGAGTTGCTCCTTAGAAAGAATTTAAAAGAGCATAGGATGGAAGTTGAAGTGTCATAAAATAGTAAGTAGCCTTTTCCAGAGATCAGGTACAAACCCTATGGGGCCACACCTCTTGTTTATGGAGGTGGAGGTTTGGCTGCTCAGGGTGTTGGCTGGGTGAATGGTTCCTCTCCAGAGGTGTTGTGCCTTTGGAGGTTCATCTTCTTTGCATTGCCTCACCACACTTGAAGGCTCAAGTTCTTAACACTTGCAAATAATCTAATAAATGATGTTTACTCATAGTGTATTGGAATTAAAAGTTTGCTGTAACAGATTAGGGTCAGGAAATGAGTTAGTATGAATTTACAATCTCTTCAGTAATACACAGCTTTGAAAGTTATTCATAGAGAGGCATACTTTTATATATGACTGTCAGTCTTGCAGCTATTTAGTCTTTAAGATTGGTCTTCACATGTTAAGCATATAGTTGATTTTCATTAGCAGCTATGGAATTCAAAGTGTGCAGGGAATACTAGAAAAATAATATGTGTGTTGCTATGTGTCTGATCATATTATGAAGGGGAAAGAAATTTTGATGAAAAAAAAGATATATCATATATATATATATATATATTTCCCTGCAGATGCCCCAGATGATGTCCTTCATATGGTTGCCACATATCGTATCTATGAGGTGCAAAGAGAGATATTCTTCTTTCGAGATGGCTCAGTTGTGTTTTGGAATGTACCAGAGATTGAGAGACAGAATGTGCTAGCTTTCATCAAAACGTATGAACACAATAGCTACATTAGTGATGACATTGAAGAAGAAAGTGAAAGTCTCCCATTTGCTTTCAGCAATACAGCGTAAGGATGAAAATCTGCTTATTCTTTATCTGAAATTTATTGTAGCAATGAATTTTACATTAGTAGAGTTTCAGTGAGCAAGTTGTTTGTGCTGTTTTGACAAAGTCTAATGAAATATTTAATTCCTTTAAAACATATACACACATGTTGCCCTCATCCTTTTTTTTTTTTTTTTTCTTCTTTTTTCAGACATAAGACCAAACTTGTAAATGGACATATTATGTTTAGTTTGGAAGGCATTACAGACTTAGAAAAATATACTTTTAGCAATGCCTTGGCTCTCTCTGTTGGACTAGGTATGAGAGAAGCTGCCATGGACAGATACATCGACAGCATAGAGTATGTATCTGAGGTAGGTGGGTACCTTTAAACTTGAGGACTAATATAATCTTGTTAATAAGATGGGAGCCAGTGATGGGCACCTACTCCAGGTGGTCCCATGTAATGGGTGTCAAGGTTCATCTCTCACGTATATCATCACCAAAATTAGAGTTGGATGGTTACTTATGAAAAAATAAGCCAGACATAAAGTGCTGTGCAGAACATTTATTGGCGGCACCTTGTATTTGCTGATAATGCTATCCTTGTGGAGTTATTGTAGGTCCTAGTTGTAGCCCTGAAGTCGCTGCACAGGGAGGTGAGACCACTGGGATTTCAGGTCTCCTGGACCAAGATCAAGCAAGGTTCAGGAGTTTAATTTCCATAGTAATTGCCATTATCTGTCTACAGATATCTATATACCAAAGGCTTCTTCCTCCTTGTAAGGGAAGTAGCCAGGCAAGGCATACATCCACCCTCACCCATCCCACTCCCATACAGTACATCACTCGATTGTTTCCCTTTTATCTTAGCTCCATGTGGATGAAGGTCAAGCCTGTCTTCTGCCCACTACCCAGAGCAGAAGCAAGACAGCAGTTATTGATAAGGAAAATTATATATATATATTTTTTGCACCCCTCAGTTTTGCCTTTTTTGCTTTGTTTCCTTGACCTTGAGATAGATGAATGTGCAAGGGATGTATGAATGACAGATGAAAGGCTTTGAGAAATAATTTATTTTTCCCTCTCTCTCTCTCTTTCCAGGAACTGAAGAAAACAGGTCGAGTTGTGTTAAATCAACACCAAGTACTTCAGAGGATGGGGCAATTGTTTGAACTCCGTCACCAAATCAACTTGAGTTTAGATTTATTGGATACTCCTGATTTCTACTGGGAAAGGGAAGATCTTGAGACCCTTTTCCAGAAAACCTGTAACCACCTGTGCATTGCAAAGCGAACCTCAGTAAGTAGAGATGAGTGAGTACCATAGTTGATAGTATATAAGACATATGGAGCATGTAAGCACTATGAGCTGGTACTCCAAATCTGATTGGCAAGAAGTTTGGGTTATCTGGAAGGTCACAACCTTACCCATAGGTCAGGCCATATATGAGCTCTGAGCTCTTATTTGGGAGGGTAATATCTGTCAATCATGAGTCCAACATGTGATCCAAGACTGTGGTGAATCACTCACACCAAAAGGCAAAAGGCCTTTTCACTCTTATAAAGGGGTGGGTGAATCAGAGCTTACAACCACCCTACACTCATCCCACACCCATCCAAAACCCATTCATCACACCTCCCATCTACTCCTCTTGGATTACAGGTCATTCCTGACCCTTGTCTGTACATACATATACCAATGGCTTTTTCCCCCCTTACAAGGGAGGTAGCCAAAGTCATAAATCCACTCCCACCCATTTCATCCCCATTTACTCCACTCCTATTCACCATCCCTCTTTTCTTGGCTCCTGGATGATGGGTCATCCCTGCATCTCATCCACTGCCCTGGTTCAGAAGCAATGTAGTAAGACACAGCACATCCCTAGCAAGGCCACTTCATTTAATCAACAACTCCCCCCTCTGTATCAAAATGTCATTCACACATACTCACTCACCGCCCATCCTCCACCCACTCCCCTCATGCATCACAGCATCATCCATACACAACCCTTCTCCATTCACCCCTATCTTCTGTCCTCTCCCATCCTTCCACAACAAACCTTCCCCTCTTTCTCTGTGCCCCTTTTACCCGATCCATCCATCTCATCCTTGGTCACCTCATGTTCACTCCTTCCAAACCTCTTTTACTAGTCTTTCTTCACTCATTCTTTCCATGTGTCCATCTCAATACTGTTTCATCAACCCTATTTCCCAACTCCCTTTCCACCCCAGTTCTTCCTCTCTTATGTTCCATGTAAAAGGAGGTAGCCAAAAAACAATGGCATAAAATCCATCCATTTCTCTTCATGGGTGACCTTAATGGCAGACATTTATTATGGGGAGACATAACATCAAATCAAGAAAAGAATATTGCAGCCTCCATTATCAAAAATAAAGATCTTGGAATTTTAAATACTGGTGAACCCACCCACTATCACATTCAGACAGGTACTGTCTCTTGTTTAGATATAACAATGTGTAGCTCCAACTGCACAATTGACTTCAGATGAAGACCAAATGATGATTGACACATCAGTGACCATGCTCCCATAATAATGGATACTAATGATGACCCACCAGTTCATAGATTTCCACAGTGGTGTAATGAAAGAGCAGACTGGAAAATTTTTAAAGAACTAAGTGAAATTGAAAGTGATGGCTACAGTGTATGTATCTCCTCCATTCCATCACCATCCTCTGTATATTCACACCCAGCTTCTCTCAGATACCCTCCCAAACTCCACCCACTTACAGCTAAATCTATTCTCCAACTCAGTTGTGATTGTAATGTTCATCTAAACAACTGGCTTACCTTCCACTTCACTCTACTCACACTCACCAACTCCAAACCCCTTCCTAGCACCCGAACCATGAGATCCATGTACATACACACATATACCAAAGGCTTTTTCCCCCTACCTGGGGGGTAGCCAAAAAGAAAAAGGCATAGAAACCACTCCCACCCATTCCATTTCCTAAATATTCCACTCCCCTCCACCCTCCCTCTTATCTTGGCACCTCCTGGATGACGGGTCATCCCTGCATCCTGTCCACTGCCCTGGGTCAGAAGCAGTGTCGCAAGACAAAGCACATCCACAGCAAGGCCGCTTCACAACTTCGGCGATCCCCCCTCATGCAGAAAAGGAGAAGACGGGGAGAAATCCCTTCGGGCTGCGTCAATTTTTTTTTTTTTTTCTCATACATACTTCCTCACCCCCCATCCCCCACCCACTCCCCCTCATGCATCACAGCATCATCCATACACAACCCCTCTCCATTCACCTCTATCTTCTGTCCTCTCCCGTCCTTCCTCTCTTTTGTAAAGCCCCTTTCACTCCATCCATCCATCTCATCCTAGGACGCCCCCTCATATTCACTCCTTTCACCTCTGCCTTCCACACTTCTTTTACTAATCTTTCTTCACTCATTCTTTCCATGTGTCCAAACCATCCTAATACCCTTTCATCAACCCTATCTCCCAGTTCCCTTTCCACCCTTGTTCTCCTCCTCACCTCCTCAATTCTCACTCTGTCTAGCCTAGTAACCCCTATTATACTTCTCAGACATTTCATCTCAAACACATTCAAGTTTCTTCTCTCTTCCTCTCTCATGTTCCATGTTTCTGCCCCATACAATCACTCCTTAATATAACCTCCTCTTAGCATCCATTCCCAGATGTCTATTTCTCATTACACTTTTTAATCCACCAAGGCATTTACTCGCTTCTCTCAAGCTCTACTACTCTCATAAAAACTCTTGACTGCTCTTAACCTCTTCACTCTGGGGCACATCACACGTCTGGCAGCATTAGCTGCCCGATGTGCGATGTTGCGTCATAATCGCATTATAAAAAATAAAGTCAGAGCTTAATCGTTCGTTCTCTTTCACCTGTGTATTTTGATAACCATAGAAATTTGATGAAGCCAGTTTAGAGAGAATGGAAATTATGTAGGTACAACTACATTAAATATAATCAAGATGGCGACGTCGGCATCATCGAGTACCCACTTGCTCCTCTTGCCGCCTACGTAGGCGTCACCGTATGGAAGTGGTGAAAAGCTTTCCTCCTATCCCATATATCTACAGTACCTCCTACAGTGCCTTTCTGTCTACCCTGTCATAAGCCTTTTCCAGATCCATAAAAGCCCAAAAAACATCCTTACCTTTTCCTATAGCTTTCTCACGTATATGTCTTACCACAAAGATCTGATCTACACAACCCCTACCTGTCCTAAACCAACACTGTTCCTCACCAATTCCCTCTGTTCCTCTCCTAATCCTCTCAATCAAGACCCTCCCATAAGCCTTCCCAACTACACTCAATAAGCTGATCCCTCTGTAACTACTACACTCACACTTGTCCCCCTTTCCCTTGTAAAGTGGAACTATACAGGCACTCCTCCAGTCCTTCGGCACTCTACCTACCTCTCAAACAAACATTAAACAACCTCACCAGCCAGTCCACCATCACTGTTCCTCCTTTCTTCAGACATTCTGCATGGCATCCATCCAGACCAGGTGCCTTACCTGCTCTCATCATCTTAACAGCTGCTTTCACTTTATCCTTCCCTATTTCTCCTCCATTTCACACATGAATGTACACACTGAATAAATTTGGCGACATTTCACAACCTTCAGACAGCTGAACCTTCATCTGAGACCACTCACTTTCTATTACTCACCCTCACACAAGCTCTACTTTTCAGGTAAAAACTTGACCGCCCTCAACAAACACATTGCACAGTTTATTTGGTGTATGTCTAATCACATTTTGGTAAAGTTATGATGTATTGTACAAGGTATTGTACGCTAAATCTCTGTTAAGATAATGGTGTGATTTGACTTGTAAATTTCATATTTGCAGGTGATGAATCTGAAACTGAGCCATTGTGTTGAGGTAATGGAGGTACTAAAAAGCCACCTCAGTGAGCAGCATGGAGCCAAATTAGAGTGGATCATTATAATCCTCATCATGGTGGAAGTTGGTTTTGAAATTCTTCATTTCATTATCTAACAATGTAAAAAATCAGACTGGATATTATTGTAAAGGAAGAATAATAATAGTAGTTCTCTTGTATTTTTTTTATTAAAATGTGTTTATTAAGTTTGTTTTATTTTCATATGTAAACTTGGGAAGTTTAATTGTTCCTTTCAAAAAGAAATTTCATCCTGTTTACTAGTGACTGCTGATAATAATAATAATTGTTACCTTTAGTTTAATTTCTTGGAAACCTGTAGCCCCTCAGTGGCCAGCTGTATGTTTTCAACCCTCCCATAGAGTTCTGGGAAGAAACTTTGTACTGTATTAATGTGGGACTGTTACTAGGGGGTTACTAGGCTGGATAGAGTGAGAAATGAGGAGGTGAGGAGGAGAACAGGGATGAAAAAGGAGCTGGGAGATAGGGTTGATGAAAGAATATTAGGATGGTTTGGACACATGGAAAGAATGAGTGAAGAAAGACTAGTAAAAGAGGTATGGAAGGCAGATGTGGAGGGAGTGAACATGAGGGGACGTCCTAGGATGAGGTGAAGGGGGCTTTGGGGAAGAGGGGAATGTCTGTTGAGGAAGGAAGGGAGAGGACGGAAGACAGAGGTGAGTGGAGAATGGTTGTATATGGATGATGTTGTGATTGCATGAGGAGGAATGGGCAGGGGGTGGGGTTGTATGTGTGAGTAAATTTTGACGCAGCCCGAAGGGATTTCTCCCCGTCCTCTCTTTATATGCAAGGGGGGACGGAGAGGGGGGGTCACCGATTAAATGAAGCGGCCTTGCTGTGGATGTGCTGTGTCTTGCGACACTGCTTCTGACCCAGGGCAGTGGGCAGGGTGCAGGGATGACCCGTCATCCAGGAGGTGCTCAGATGAGAGGGAGGGTGGGAGGGGTGTGGAGTGTATTTAGGGATGAAATGGGTGGGAGTGTTTTTATGCCTTTCCCTTTTTGGCTACCTCCCTTGAAAGGGGGAAAAAGCCTTGGTATATGTATGTATATATGTATGTTTCTATGTTACCGGCTGAAAGTAAGAGGGGAGACAGTACTGGCTGTCAGCAATCTTTATACAAAATGTTGTTAATGTTGTTGTTATGAGCTGTAGTTTACCAGTGCTTCTATCCTTATGGACAATGTTGTACCGCTATTATGTGATATCCTATAATGCATAGGTTGGTTAGTAGTACAGTTTTCTATAGGAAGTTGTAGAGACAAAATAGAGTATGTATCTTGTCACTCGGGGATTTAGCATAGGGTCACTGTTCTTTGAGGTGGCAGATAATGGATGGGAGTTATTGCAGGGTACTGTGTAAATTGGGCAGTCAAGCAGTATGTGTAATATTATGATGGGGGCTTCACATTACAAGTGGGGAGGGGGGGGGTCATTTCCTGTCACGAACCCAATAAAATCCAAAGCGCATAAAGGCAGTACAGTAATTGGTTCTCCTTTTACAGGTTTCCAGTACCTGAGTTTTACTTTGAGATCCTGCTATTCTCTTCTTAATAGTGGGAGGTGAAGAGATACAGGATCTCTAAATAAAAACCTAGACAGTATTGGATACCTGGTGAAGTTATCCTTCACTCTTCTATCCATACTTGAACTTACCAACAATACTGTACCTACAACAACACCTAACTAGCTCCCTTGGCTACTTCCTGCAATGCACCTCTACATTACTCTTGCCTTCTAAATGAGTAATGCCAAATAAAGCCATTCAACAAGAATCTTTCTCCCACCTATCTACTCATTCAACAAATAATAACATATACAGTATACTGATGGCTTCCCACACCATATTGCCTCAATCTTCACTGCTGAATTCTGCCATCCTTATTGCCTTGTATATTGTCTAAATCTACCCTCCTGCATTATATTGGATTCACAAAGTGTTCTACAAGCAATGTCCATCCTCAAGTCCTGTCTTCCACTGGCCAACAAAATCCATACTGCTGGAATAAAGATTTTGGTGGTCAGTCTTGAAGTGTTTGCTTTGTGATGTGAATGCAATTTTATTTATGTATGATGTATTATATGGTGCAGATGGTAGGTTGTTGTAGATATTTGAATAATATACTGCATCTTTTTATCTTTTTTATTCAGTTGGAAGAGATGCAGATATTGAAATGAGATTCATGACAGATATAAGACAACTGGAGTAGTTCTTTGGGATGGCCTGAGGACTAGTACCATTGTGATGTTCTGGTTTCCAGTCAGTGAAACTCAAGACAACAATTATTAATTTAATTACTATTACATATAAATAGGTTAGATATCATAATCTTACACAATTATAAGCAAATAAATCTTGACATCCCTAATCATTAAGCAATATCCTTACACTCTCAAAACTGGCATGAAAATGGTTGATAAATTTGACTATTACCCAATAAAAAAAGGAATATTAAAAAACTGTATAATGCATTTTATGAGCATATATTAGTAACCCAAAATAATTTTATCTTGCACAACCTTCCCATCATGTTCCTTGACTGCAGCAAACCTGTTATATGAATAACATAAGAGCTATCTTGCACTTATCAACTTTAATAATAGGTTGCAACTGTAAATACAGATACATACATATACCAATGGCTTTTCCCCCTTTACAAGAGAGGTAGCCAAATTCAAAGGCAAAAATCCATTTCATCCACACATACTCCACTCCCATTAACCACCACTCCCCCCTTCTTTTCTTGGTTCCTGGATGAAGGGTCATCCCTGCATCTTGTCCACTACCCTGAGTCAGAAGCAATGTAGCAAGATGGCATATCCACAGCAAGGCTGCTTCATTTAATCTGTGACCCCCTCTCTGTCCCCTCATGCAGCACAGCATCATCCATACACAACCATTCTCCACTCACCCCTATCTTCTGTCCTTCCTCAACAGACATTCCCCTCTTTCCCAATGCCCCTTTTACCCCATCCACCCATTTCATCCTTGGTTGCCCCCTCTGCCTTCCACACCTCTTTTACTAATCTTTCTTCACTCATTCTTTCCATGTGTCCAAACCATCCCAATACTTTTTCATCAACCCTATCTTCCAACTATCTTTCCACCCCCTCTCACCTCCTCACATCCTTGTTTCTCACTCTATCCAGCTTAGTACCCCCTACCACACTTCTCAGGCATTTCATCTCAAATACATTTAAACTCTTCTTCTTATGTTCCATGTTTCTGCCCCATACAGTGCTGTTGGCACAATCACTTCATACAATCTCCTCTTAGCATCCATTCCCAAATGTCTATTTTTCATTACACTTTTTAATCCTCCCAAGGTCTTTACTTGCTTCTCTCTACATTCTACCTCCACTTCCACTCCTCCACTTCATGCCACATTTGCACCCAAGTATCTAAAGCTATCCACTTCCTCCAGTTTCTCTCCCTTAATACTTCCAATTTCCTGCCATCCTCTCCCCTTGTAATCTTACCTTACTTTTACCCATATTTATCTTCAACTTTCTTTTTTCACACGCCTTCCTAAACTTGTTCACTAACTTCCTTAATCCCTCTGATCCTGCTACAAGTGCAGTGTCATCAGCAAACAACAACTGGCTTATTTTCCATTCTCTTTCACCATCTCCAATCCCCTGCCCATTAGCCTTGCATTTACTTCTTGCACCACCCTATCCTTGTATAAATTGAATAGCCAAGGTGACATAACACATCCCTGGCAAAGTCCTACCTTTACCTCAAACCACTCACTCGCTCCATTTCTAATCCTAACACAGGCTCTACTACTCTCTTAAAACTCTTGACTGCTCTACAGCTTTCCTCCTATCCCATATATCTGCAATACCTCCCACAGTGCCTTCCTGTCTACCCTGTCATAAGCATTTTCCAAATCCATAAAGGCCCAAAATACATCTTTACCTTTTCCTAAAGCTTCCTCACATATTTGCCTTACCACAAAAATCTGATCTACACAACCCCTATCTGTCCTAAACCCACAGTTCCTCACCAATTACTCTCTTCCTCTCCTGATCCTATCAATCAAAACCCTCCCATAAGCCTTCCTAACTACACTCAACAAACTGATCCCTCTGAAACTACTACACTCACACTTGTCCCCTTTTCCCTTGTAAAGCAGAACTATACAGGCACTTCTCCAGTCCTCTGGTACTCTACCCTCCTTTAGACAAGCATTAAACAACCTCACCAGCCAGTTCATCATCACTGTACCTCCCTCTTTTAGATGCTCTGCATGACACCCATCCAACCCCTCTCATACAATTCTCATGTCCTTTTTTTTGTAACCAATCTGTGAATGCTTCTTTCCTCTCTTCTACAGCCTTTCCTTCATAATCCCACCATTCACTACCTTTCCTTCTATTTCCTCCTTATTCCACACACCATCTTTGCACACTTTGTGACCCTCTCTTTGAAACATCCCCTTTCCTCCTCCACTCCTAGTTCTAATCTATTCTTTATTCCCTCCCACTCTTCTCAGCTTCTTGTACTCCTCTTTTTCTTTCTCATTTATGCAGTTTACCTTAGGCACTTCCTTACCTTCTGTCCTTTTCCTCTTTCTTTATCCTCCACTCTAAACTTAACTTCCACCAAAAAATTATCTGATATTCCCCCACTCTCTCCCCTTAGAACACATATATCCAAAACTCTTAGAACATAAGAATGAAGGAGACTGCAAGAGACCATAAGGCCTACACTAGGCAGTTCTGTATCCATCACCATCTGTCACCCCCCATCCATAAAGTTGTCTAATCATTTCTTATTCTTACTCTTATTCTCCTCCTGGTTACCACTAGTCCATTAAAGCCCTATCTATCACCCTTCCATCCACCACCCTCTCCAATGTGTACTTATGCTTGACTTTCTTCCTAAACACTGTATTTGCCATATCAACTCTCTTTTTAGACACATTTCGCCATTATTTCTCCACTGATTTTTTCCTGAAACTTCATACTTCCCAACCACTCCATCTATTGGTTCATCTCCTACACTAGCATTGAGATCTCCCAACACCACTTCATTGATATTTCTCCCTAAACCCTCTATGCATTCATTTAAGCCTATCCAAAAACCCTACCTTTCCTCTACACTCTTCTCACTACCAGGCCCATATGCACTTACAAAAAAAACACATCTCCCTAGTTTCACCCTCATCCGCATTAACCTTGAAGAAACCTCCTTCCACTCCACCACACACTTACCCATCTCTTCACATACTAGTATAGCTACCCATTCTTTCTCTCATCCTCTCTTCACTCCTGACTCCCTCCCAACTATGCTCCCAAACTCAAACTTAGTTTCATTCAATGCCAACACACCCATCTTTTCACAAACATACTGCCTATCTCTTCCCTTTTACTCTCACCTATACCACATCCATGCACATTAAAAGACCCAAACCTTAGGGTTTTGGTTAGAAAACTCCTTCCAGACCCTCTTATGTTTTTTTTTTCCCTTATCCCTGTCCTGTTTTTGTCACCTTTTACTATACAAGTGGGAACATTTGGTGGTAGTATTCTTTCTCCCCTACCATGCTGTTCAGCAAAAAAGGAAATGAATACTCAGAGAAGTGGTACAGGACAGTATTAAGAGTGGAGGGACAACATAATGGAGGGATAGTTGCAGTATAATAAAATAGCATAATTTCTCTATGAATAGAGATTTCCTCTTTGACAGACAAAATTGTGTGGCTTTGGTCCATAGGGGTGCCCCATATGATTCTAAAGTATGAACTGCATGCTACCAAGCAGCTTTTAACCCCGCAATAACATGCAGCCAATACCCCAGATGGAGTAAATGCAGATACATCATAAAATTAAGAACCAAAGTCCTCAGCAAGAATGATTCAAAACATGGCTCAGGTTTCTAAATTTAAATCAGCACATTTCATAAAATATGACATTACTATGGTTCCAATAGCATCCACCACCAAGACCAGTGCCTCTCAATTTGAAGCCACAAGAGCATTAACATGATAAAATCAAGGTCATACTCTTTTTTGACTTCATGAGAAACTCCATTTGTGCTAATGCCATTACATTTTACTTACATTTGCCAGCTCAGTGACAAATGGCTTGGTAGGTTTACAGTCAACACTTGTCCTAAAATTAGATCCCTAGAACATGAAAATGAAGACTTACAATCCGTAGTTTTATGGGTCTTTTACCCTCTACAAATTTGCATATAGATATCAAGATCACCAGAACATAAAGCTTCACAATGCATATATATATATGACGATTGTCTCTTTTGTAAGTTTGCATACATCTTTTCAGAAACCCAGAAATACCTTCTCCCATATGCAAGTATGCAAATGATTATTCAAGAATATCAGACTTGGAAAATTAAACTTTGCAGAAAGTGCTAATACAGAGTTCTTCATATTTCAGTTTAGCTGACTTGCTAAATGAAGTTTCCAAAAAAAGAGAAGAGCCACAAGGTTTCTCCCCTGTGTCTTGTGTCTTTTCAAAGTACCTGATAGGGAAATTAAGTTCTACAAACAAGGCATAGTTTCCCAGTGTGAGTTTTTATCATTTTTCTAAGTACAAGATTTAGAAAACAAAGCTTCATATACATCAGCAAGGCTTCTTTTCTATATGAGCTTTCATATGGGTCCTCACAGCACCTGAATGTGAAAATGAAGACTCGCAAAGGGTGCACTGGTAAGGCCTTTCCCCTGTGTGGGTTCTCATGTGTCTTTTCAGGTTGCCAGATTGCGAAAACGAAGAAACACACACAGTACACTGGTAAGGCTTTTCACCCGTGTGAGTTCTCATATGAATGATGAGAGTGCCCGACTCAGAAAATGAAGCTTTACAAAGAGTACACTTGTGAGGTCTCTCCCCTGTGTGAGTTCTCATGTGCTTCTCCAGAGAATTTGAGAGGAGAAACGAAGCTTTACAAATACTACATTCGTGAGACCTCTCCCCTGCATGAGTTCTCATATGATTTTTCAAATTACCCGACTGAGAGAAAGAGGATTCGCAAAGACTACACTTGTAAGGCCTCTCCCCCGTGTGAGTCCTGAGGTGTTTCTTGAGAGTGCCCGGACGAGAAAACGAATCTTTGCACACGCTACATTCGTAAGGTCTCTCTCCTGTGTGAGTCATCATATGATTTTTCAGAGTACCTACACTCGAAAATGTCGATTCGCAAAGAGTACATTTATGAGGCTTTTCCCCTGTGTGAGTCCTCATGTGGCTTTTCAAACCGTTCGACTGGGAAAAGGACGACTCACAAAGAGAGCATCTAAAAGGCTTTTCCCCTGTGTGAATCCTCATGTGTTTTTTGAGAGCACCACCGTGAGAAAAGGTCGACTTGCACAGAGAACATTTATGAGGCTTCTCCCCTGCGTGAGTTCTCATATGAATGATGAGACTACTAGACTCAAAAAACAGAGCTCTACAAACAACACATTCATGGGGCCTCTCTCCTGTGTGAGTTTTCATGTGCTTTTTCAGAACTTTGGACTGAGAAAATGAAACTTTACAAATAGTACATTCATGGGTCATCTCTCCTGCATGAGCTTTCATATGATTGATTAAATAACTTGACTGAGAGAAGGAAGCTTTACATATGGTGCATTCATAGGGTTTCTCCCCTGTATGGGTTCTCATGTGATTGATCAGATTCCCGTACTCGGAGAAAGACGACGTACAAAGAGTACACACATGAGGCTTCTCCCCTGTGTGAGTTCTCATGTGTCTATTCAGAGAACCTGAATGAGAAAATGAAGCTCGACAAACAGTACAAACATGAGGCTTCTCTCCTGTGTGTGTTCTCATATGTCTATTCAGAGAACCTGAATGAGAAAATGAAGCTTTACAAACACTACATTCATGAGGCTTCTCCCCTGTGTGTGTCCTTATATGACTCTTCAGAGTACCTGACTGAGAAAAAGAAGCCTTACAAATACTACATTCATAAGGCTTCTCACCTGTGTGAGTTCTCATATGAAGTTTTAGAGAACCTGACTGGGAAAATGAAGCTTTACAAATAGTACAATCATGAGGCTTTCCTGCAATATGAGTTTTCATAGTTACAGTTTTTGAGAGTACCAGATGCAGAAAATGAAGATTTACAAACTACCTTTATGGGGGTTTTCCCTTGTGCGGTTTTTGTATGATCCTTCGCATAATCAGACTTAGAAAATTTATTTCCCTATTTCTTTCCTTCAGTACTTGTGAGGGTTCTTAGTGCTTTCATATGACTTTTCAGATGACCTCATGCAGAAAATGTGGCGTCACTGTTTTTCTTAGCTTTTCACCTGCATGACTTTCCAAATAGATATTCAAATTACACCATGAAAATGTACTTGGGAAAAAAAAAAAAATGAGGCCTCTTCCTTCTGTGTTCTCATAAGCCTGTTCAGACCACTGCACTTCAAAAGCAAAACTTCATAAAGAATACACTTACAAGATTTTTCCAATGTGTGAGTTTGTGGCTATTAAGATTGTCAGAATGAAGCTTCACAACAGAGAACATTTGAGTGCAAGTTCTGGTATGTCTTTTCTCACCAATGCAAGTTTTCATATGGATCTTAAGATAATGCAATTTTCAAAGTACCAGAGAGGGATGTGAAATTTTACTGGGCACATTCATGAGGCTTCTCCTGTGAATGATTTTTGGTTTCATGGTTTTCCAGGTTACCAGATTTGGAAACTTCAGAAGAAGTACAGTACATCTTAAAGGTTTCTCACCTGTAAAATATTTGATTGACTGTATGAATCCACATCCACTTAACATGATTGAAAAAAGGGGTACTCAAACCTTAAAATATTTGTATGGCTTCTGACCTGTGTAAATAAAATTGTTGTTATAAATTATGGTTCTTGAAATATCAAGCCAACAAAGAGAAAATTTACACAAATTCTTGTCTGCTTATCCTGATATAAGATTTCATGGGCCTATGCTGAAACATGCTAATAAAAAGCTACATATATATGGTTTCTCATTTTTATAAGAATCATTCTATCAGTGTCCATAGTTTACACAAAAAAATGAAAGAATTGATACTTGTCAATCCAAACATGAATCTGACAAAGAAAAATACTGAAAAGTTACAACTTGATGTTTTTTAAGTTCTCTCAAATAAAACCTTGAAATATGCAAGACAATTTCTTCTACTACCTTTTTACAGCTAATGAACAATTCCTTCACAAGGGTGAACCTGAATGTCATGCTCTTGCACTCTGAAAAATAAAAATATACATATATATTAACATATATATAAATATACATACATGCATATACCAATGACTTTTTCCCCCTTACAAGGGAGGTAGCCAAAGTCAAAGGCAAAAATCCACTCCCACCCATTTCATCCCCACATATTCCTCCCATTCATCAGCCCTCCCTCCCTCTTTTCTTGACTTGTCCTGGATGACGGGTCATCCCTGCATCTTGCCCAATGCCCTGGGTCAGAAGAAATGCAGCTAGACACAGCACATCCACAGCTAGGCCACTTCATTTAATTGGTGACCCCCTCTGTGTCTCCTCATGCAGAAAAATAGATGGTGAGAAATTCCTCTTCTGGCAGTCAAAATATCATTCACATGTAACCACTCCCTAAACCACCCCATCCTTGCTCAACAGACATACCCTTTTGGAATTTTTGTGCATATCGGTGTTTTATATTTGGTTGGTAATACTGCATTGGTGGATGGCCTATCTGAATTGATACAGTAAAAAACTCATTGTGTAAGGTCAACTAGAAGAGTGTTGAGTGCAGTAGCCTAAAACAGTGTTGTGATTTGGCAAGGGGAATATGTGGTGTAACGAGCTGTAATATGAGGCATTCTATGACTCTGGAGGGGGTGCAGAGAAGTGTGATTGGGTGGTGATGCTGGAACTGTTGAATCTTTGTTGGGTTTGGGGATTGATGATTTTCCCATGCTTCCAGATGTTGGGTACTGTACAGTGTTGTTTGAATAGCTGTAGTTTGCAATGCTGGTGAGTGCATGTATTCTGTATGGTCCTAGGTGTTTTAGATGCAGATGAGTGCTTGAGGTCATGGATTATAGTTTTCATCTGGCTATATATGAAGGGTGCTTAGTCCAAGTCTGTGGGGACATCTTTCTTACATTGGTTGATATGCTGGTTGTCAGGATGAGGGATGAGATGGGTTGTCTGTGCAAAATGATTTACAACTGTTTGCTTATTGTCTGTTTGAGGGTAGTGTGATTGTTTTTGTGGTGATTGCTGTATGAGAATGTGGTGTATTACTGTTGGATAATGTGATGTTGTTGAGTGTCTTGTACAATTTTTTGGTGTTTGTTTCATGATTAAGTGTGCTGACAAATGCATGCCAATTTAGTTTTTTTGTTCATCTCATTTTGTTGATCTCAGTGTCAAGTGATTTCTTTGATCTGTTTTGTTCTTAGGGATAGGTGTGGGGGTGTTGTGTTTGTGCTGTCTGATGAGGCTTTGGATTTCTGATGTGAAGTTTGGGTTGTGTGATTTTCTCTTGCTTCTGGGAGTGTAATTCTTGCCTGCATTTTGTATGGGTGTGTTGAAGGTGTGTACAACAGTGTCTATGTCTGTGATTGGTGCACTGTTCAGTATCTCAAAATGTTGTTCCGTCTCATCAGTGAAAGCTTCCCAGTTTGCTATTTTGTAGTTGATGTATATCTGTCTGTGGCCAACTGGGGTGTATTGTGTTTTAGTAGTGATGATTAGTGGTCAGACCCAAGGGCTCCAACTACTTTCCAAGATGATGTTGGGGTTAAACAGTGGGAACAGAAGATGATGTCAGGAGAGGAGGGGATGTGCAGGGTTTGCTGAGGGATGTGTGTGCAATTATGGGTGTTGTTCATGGTGGTTAATAAGTAAAGTTGTGTCTGTAAATCAAACACTTTGTCCAATTCAGGGTTGACATATAAGGCCAGAAGTCACCACCTAGGATAAGGTTGGGGAGGGTGGTGAGTTAGCTGAGGTTAGGGTTGAAGTTCTTGGGAACTGTGAAGGATGATTGTGGGGGGATGTACAAGTTGCTATTGTGATTTTGAGGTCCTATGCACTAATCTTTCTAAAAATAAACAAATAAAATAAATAATAAAATAAATGACGTGTGGGGGAAAAATATAATAATAAAAATATCATGATTGTAGTTACTGGGATTCCAAAACAATATCACTAAACTTACATTTAATTAATTTTGAAGTACAACCTTGAAATTCAATGATATGACAAGGAAATGCAAGGCTATAGGGTATTTATAAGGATGTTTACCAGTCACTCAGATGCATTTCTTACCTACATCATCACATAGCTCTCACTATTCTGAGTATTTTGAACCCCATTAACAAGTACCACAATTTAATAGTAATGTCAGTAGCAATTTTTTTTAAAATTGAGTGTTTTTTGGTGAGGGCTGCAGTGCAGAGTAGCACACCCACACATCAAAAAGATGTTAAGGAGTAGATGACACTGCCTGGGACATGAGGCAAATTCCTCTGTCAGTGTTTAGCCAGATATTAATTCATCAAAGCCCACAAAGAGGAAACATCAATGTTTTCCTTATCCAGGTGGCACTGCTCTATCCCCCACAGTATCACACAAGCACATTTTTCATTTTTTTTCTGGAAGATATTTCTATGGAATTGTTACATTAGGTTAGGTTGGGAGCTATTGAACAACATAAGTTTCATGTTCAATATCCACGTTTGCATGATTCTGGAATTTTACCTAAGTTAGGTTAGGTGCAGGTGTGCTACTCTGCACCATACCCCCCCCATTAAACACTTTTTAAAAAACGTTAATGACATTACCAATTTGTAGTACTTATTTCTGGGATTCAAAATACTCGGAATGATGAGCTATCCAATGATATTGATAAGAATTGCATCTGTGAGACTGGCACTCATCTTTATGTTTACTGGCTTCTGCTCCATGGCACAGTGGACGAGGAGGTGAAGTGAGACCATCTGGTCCTGGATTCGAGTCCTGACCATATGTGATATGAGTACGAGTTGACCGTAGAGCATAACTTTCAAACTTAATTAATTTATGAATGTTATGTACTAAACAAGTTACAGCCGAGTAACACAAAAATTTAATTTCAGGCACTTAATTCATCTAGCTGGCTATTTACTGGAGTCAGGTATAGGCTTCTTAAGAACATAAGAATGAAGGAGACTCCAAGAGACTATAAGACCTACACTAGGCAGTTCCATGTCCATTAGCACTTGTCATGCAAAAGGGTAAAGGAATAACACGAATTTTAATTTGTAGATTCTGTTAAGCAGTTGCTAGTGTCATACTATATTTTCTGGTCAAAATTTCGGGTAACCCTCTATGTACATTGTTCTAGCAATATTGTGTATGCAGGCCATCACAACCCACCTTACAACCCCAATCTCCTTCACAACTGCTCTGTAATAGTCTCTTTACACTTCCCCACCTCCTCTTACCTCCTTCATTGCGTTGATATTATTATTATTTACATATCAGGCTTGTCATGGGAGGAGCACTGGCGCACAAACGTTGTGCTTATGAGCGTCTTCAGGCTGTTAACGTTAGGGTATGTTGCGCTGTCAAACGTACGATCTTCTGAGTAAATTATTATTGTGCATACACAGCCAGATCGTGGAGTGTGTCCATGTAAACACCAGCAATACGAGGTCCTACACTTTACTGTGGCCGCCGAAAATTAATGCACCACAGTTCTACATCTTTTGTTACGATTTATCATGCCACTAACAGTACACAGAGAACACAAGTGAAACAGACGATAGTCTATCTGCATAAGGGAGTTAGCCACCCAAGACACGCGACTGGTATCCGGACAAAATACCACTGAACATAGTGGTATACAGTTCCATATTATCATACTCATCACAAAACTAACATTAATGAAAAAAATGCACTTCTATTGGATTTGTTCTTATTGACGGAAACAAGGTCATCATATTAAGACAACAGGGCAGGACTCGCAGTAATGGATTTACACTGGCCAAATTTAGATTTAAGAAGTAGACAATAATTAGTTTACTAATAGGATGGTCAACGAATGGAATAGACTTAGTAACCATCAGCTGTTTTAAGAAACTGTTAGACAACTTTATGGATGGGGATGACAGGTGGTAATGGACATGGAACTGCCTAGTGTAGGCCTTATGGTCCCTTGTAGTATCCTTCATATGTTGTAAATTCTAGTTCTCCTTCGTTCGTGACCGTACGAGTCCTCGGCGATTATTGAAAACCACCAATGCGATATACAAGTGCTTTATTCACAATGTCAATTATAGAAATCCAGAATTCTTTCTCCTCACCATTCATACGTCACTCCTTCACATAATCCAGCATCTCTCTATAAGCAGACGGACAACCACGCCACAAGAACAGGATTTCTCTTCCTCTCTCTCGCACACTGCCCCCCCCCACACACACACACCGGGTACTCCTGGTCGTCACCTACTTCCACCCACACGCGCGCGCACGCACGGGGTGGGGGGTGGAGGTGTCGCTCCTGCAATCACACAAATCACTCTCTTTATACCTACGAATGCGGGTACGCAGGCTTCCGGAAAGTGGCCCATACACGATCAATTATATTGCGCAATTTCATTGTCAATACTCTGAATTGACAATTGAATTGACCGTGTATGGGCGATACATCGCCCATACACAGTCAAATTGATCGTGTATGGGCCGCTTAACACACACGCACACACACATAATCAAGCTTGTACGACAGTGAAGCGATCACACGTGTATTTGTAACACTGCCCCCTCTTCCATTCAGTCGCTAAATGACTAAGCCAATGCAAACTTCTATTTCATTTCTACGAGAGGACCATCCTTAATTTCACAACGTAACAGTTCTTAGCCAATACCCTTCGGGTTCTGCAGGACTCGAACCGTGGGTCCTACTTGCGCCCATATTGGAGCACAAATTTCTCTACCAGCTGCTCCACGGGCAACCGCCAACCGTAGAGGCAGTTGCTTGAGAAGCAGACCGTCCATGGTGTGGATTCGTCGTTTCACCAGGCCCGTTCTGTCCAAGTCGTGTTTTTTTTCCTGCGAGAACACGTCAGCGTAGCAAGCCACTAATTTTCTATCCTCCCTGCTGCTCTGTCAAGCAAACTGTGTTCCCCTTCCACAGACCCTACAGGTAGGTAGGTGGGCAGAAATCACCACGCTATTCACCACTGTCTCGCCCTGACCACTAGTAATCGCTCCATTTACCACATTACACCTTTCCAGCGTGCGTCCTACTTGTAGTAACAATGCCTCTACTGGATTCCTCTTGGCAATACGACCGCGGTGGCTGCCCTCGGAAGGCGGCGGCGCGGCGGGGCATTCTCCATCATCGCCACCACATTCGACCAGGGGAACGACACTCCTCCCGGCCCCCATGGTCATTTCCCCTAAGTCCAGCACAACTCTAGTCTGTTGTAGACAGTCCAGTCCCAGCAGGTTCTCTTCCAAGTCGCCAATGTGCACCGGGTAGTTTCTCCTCTGTTCCGCCAACCTCCACCATGGCGGTCATTGGCCCTCTCGAGTCGGTGCAGCTACTGTCGTATCACTTGGGGAGCCACTGACATCATCTCTCAGTACCCGTATCCACCGTCAGGTTACAGGGTCTGCCGTTTACCTGTCCCTTCCCTGCACCTGGGCAGAATGGGCGTCGCTGGCGTGCCACCTCACAGAGCGGGGCTTTTCTGCCGGTGGCTGGTTGGCCTCGACTGCCAGCCCCTGCCGGTTTTCCGCAGCCTCCACGGTTGCGGCCGCACTGTCTTGACTCCTATGTTGCTGTCCACAGTGCCAGCATCATGGAACATGGCGGTACTGCTTCGCTCTAGTGCCCCTTGGTCCGGCCCCAGCATCACCTACATGTAGGCACTATCTCTGTATGTGGCCCGTTTTTACGCACCAGTAGCACCGGCCCCGAAAGGGACGTAGGGAGGATTGGGGAGGAGGAGCAGAAGGCGCGAGGCAGCGTCTTACTCACTCAGTCCCGCCGAACGCACACCGGGCCATAGACGCTGGGGTTCATCGTGGGCCCAGCCCTACAAGCTTGCAGAAAAGACTCGATTTAAGGGCCTCCTGGAAGGTCTTGGAGTGCGTCTGCTCAATGTAGAGACGTACCTGCGGGTTGTCCACCGTACCCACAAACTGATCTCTCAGCAGCACTCCCATTATGTCTTCCGTGGCTTCCGGGTATGGCCTCCTCACCACCAGTTCCAGGTCCTGAGCAAGGAAGGAGAGGAACCCGCCAGGGCCCCTCATCCTTGACCTGAATTTCGCCCGGTACAACTCAGCCTGGTGCTGGTGGCCATATCTCTTGCTGAGTGCAACGTTGACGTGGCTGGACGAGGTATGGTGAGAGGCGGACAACTGATTCAGAAACCCTAGTTTACTGCCCCATTGTATGATTTATTTTTGATATTTGGAATCAGTTTTGTGGTTCACCGTTGTACTTTTTCCAATCTGTCAATGTCTTTAATGAGATTCGGTGACCATACGAACAACGACGACGATGTCGGCAAGGGGCACCATCGAGGCTGCGTCCGCCGGCGAACCCACCGAGTGGTGCTGCTGCTCCCGAATGGTGCCGAAAAGAGACGGAGGAAAACCTCGTCGTTAGGTCGACTTCCAGCGCCTCAACTGCGCCAGCCTGAGGGAGGGACACCACACCAGGCCGCCCTTTGACTTTTTCACCAGTGTAGTACCTGAGCACTCGTTCAAGACCGTGACAGGTGCATACTCGGGCTACCACCGAGTCCCCCTCGACAAAGAAAGCCGCAAACTTACAACATTCACTAGCCCCCTGGGGCTATTTCACTACATGGGTGATGACATGGTGACAACCATTGAAAGTTTGATCCAGGGCCTACAGTAGACTGCAATGCGCAGCGGTGATGTGGTCACAATACCTAAAAAAAAAAAGAAACAGAGAGAGAGAGTACATCATGTGGCAACCAAGGTGATCCCTCGTATAAAAGACACGAGGAAAGATATATACGAGGAACTGGGAGTTCCCACCTTGGAAGGACGAAGAGAGGGGTTCTCAACCTGGTGTTCGCGGGACTTTTTTCCAGGGGGGTACTTACAGTAGATGACTATGTAGCGAAAGATGACTTAAACAACTAAATCTGCAGAGAACATTGTACATTGTTTGTGATATCAATGCTAACTGATGAATAAAGTCATTACAATTTGAACCATTTGATACTCATTGCGCTGCCTATGTATATCTGATTAGTTTTGTTATATTACCGTTTTCTATATTCTGAGTCAGGTTAATGGAGGTACGGGACGATGGTTTGAAGATTCTCGGGGTACGTAGAAAACGGGAAAAAAGGTTGAGAACCCCAGTCATATACAAACTGGAAACGAGTTTAGAGAGAGTGGACAGAAAATCATTATTGGTATGAGAAGAAAGGTCGACAAGAGATCATTGGAAAAAATATGTCAGGAAATATAGCTTTCCACCTAGAAGTGTACTTGTGGAAAGTAAGGTGGTAATCTAACCCAAGAATTTAATGCAAGATTCGCAAGTGGAGGAACAGAGACCGGAACCCATGAACATTGCTCCAACAACGTGCTCTGCATCTCATGTACTGTAACCGACTTCACGGCGTGGTGGTATCGTACTCGACTGCTATTTCAGCGATTCGAACTCGAGACCCGACCAGGTCTGAAAACATTTTAGCATCATTGCACAGCGAGCAGGCACTAACCAAGGTGGGCAAGTAGTTTGGGTTGTCTGTGTGTGAGGTCACAGCATTGCCCACAAATCAGGGCAGGGTAATGCTGATCGCAAGTCCAACATGTGATCCAAGGTCATGGTGAATCACATGTTTCTGAGTTGATGTTCACGAAATACACTGGTAACAGACCTTGACTGAGTCGTGCAGAACAGCTGCTGGACTGATACACATTTATTCCAACGATGCTCCCATGATTCTCCGAAAGCAAAAAATTGCCGAGACACCTCTTCAAGTCGGCATTCAGCGTCATGTTTCACAATTGTGCAGCAAGCAGGAACAGAAGTGACACATATATTCAAATCTTAGTCCTCCTGCATAAATATCGACGCTATATACTCTGGAGTGAATTAAAATTAATGTAGGCCATACCCACATGCCATGCAGTTCTACTGGTGACGGAGCGATTTATGGGATGAGAAAGTGAAATTAGAAAAAAACACAAATGACAATAATCTCAAACTAGGTCTACAGTTAGAAAAATCACTGTGTGTGAAAAACATTTAATTCAGTAAAGATATTAGAATATATATTTTTATATTTCATGGAACTTCGAATGTACTTATTGTTATTGTTGACATTCGTAACCTAAAAGAAGTGATATATGGTAGTTCTGAGGAAGAAGGATGTGGAGAAATGTATATCATCAATCAAGGCAAAATATTGGAATTAACATATTAGTATTGAAACGAAGGATTTTCCAAAGAAGCATTCATGAACAGAAAAAACCACTGTTCAGTCACGTCAACACAGGGTCAAGCTCTCAGAGGTTAAACCCTACACAGGTTCCACACACACGTCTATTAAAGGCGTTAAGAATACCACGAGAACGTAAATATGCATCGGAGAAAATTCAACTTCCTGTCCATAGATTTCCACTGTGTTGCCCACACATCAACGATCATTTGACAGAACAAATAAGATGTTACAGGTTTGTCTTGAGTGTACTGTGATTGTCTTGGTCTTGGACTTGGTCCTGTTCCTCATGAACTTTTTGGATTTTGATATCAGGATTTCAGGAACTACTGCATTATGTAAAATATTTAACATTGGACCATAATCATATGCATTTTTTATGTTTTATATAAATCTGTTTGGAAGAAATTAGGATATTATTTTAAAGAAGTGCACACCGTGATATATATAGCAATAGAAAAATATTAATTTTGCAAATTATAATACATTAACATAATATACATCTTTCTAGGCAGAAATTAATAACAAAAAACCCTGCAACGGTAGATTCGCGACACCATATTGTCATTTGTAGTCTTGTCAATGTCAATTTGATGATGACATTGATGTTATGTACCAGGTGTTCTCCCACTCCAAGTGATGTCACTAGACTACATATTTTTAAAACAGTACTACAGGGCTGAAATTCATGCTTTTCTTCAAGAAACTCCTCTACACCCCCCCTCCCCCAGTCCAATTGGATGCCAAAACTGGATGTCAATATCCCTGATGACCAGGACAACCCTGATGACCTTTAGAATTATAGGTACTGCATATACTAAATACAGATTAGGTTAGGTAAGACTAGACAAATTTATCATACTTTAATTTCTTCAATCTCTGCATTAATCAAAACAAAGATGGCATCTCAAGCAGTCACTGTGGCTCTATTCATTAGTGTATTGCATTTAGCAACTTTTTCTATTATACTTCTGCAAAGAAAAATGTAGGTAAACTTGCATTTCCGTACAATATAACTCACGACCTCCAGAAATATTTTTTCAAGTTAATTTTTATGTTTTTCCAATGATTCTGGTATTAGTTATTGGCAGAAATTACTTGTTTTTTGATGCTTTATCTTTTAAAAGATACAGAAATACACAAATGATTTTGTTAGATTTTTAGTTTCGACCATGGGCGGAATATAGCAATAGAAAATTAAGTATTAATTTTGTAAATTATAATGTATCAACCTAATATGCAATTTTATGAGCGGAAATAAAAAACAAAAAAGGTGCTAAAACAGATTTTGTAAGTAACGAAGTTGTGTCAGACGAATGGTACGCCATGTTTGTTATGATAGATGCCGACGTTGAAGAAATAAAAGGAGGGTAGATTCGTCTAACCTAAACTAAACTAACCTAATCTAACCTAACCTAACCTAATGTAACCTAACCTGTGTTTAATAAATCGTTACCTGCAAATTAAATGTCATCCTGCTCGTCCTCGTTGTTGTCGTCATGAGATACATTGCCAGGCTTTTCAACCACTCTCTCAGCTTGCACGGTATACAAAGTTCTTGCAGCTTGAAGGAATTTATGTATCTCTGCTCCATAACATTCTTTCAAGAAAATGTACCTGGCGAGGTACTGTCGGAAGTACTGAGGCCGTCAATTGACAGACAAGATGGTGTCCCGATCCTATGCTGCCGACTTCATTCATTAGCATATTTGCTTGTAGCAAGGTATTTTTTATTTTCATTTCCGCTCACAAAATTGCATATTATATTGATACATTTTAATTTACAAAATTAATCATTAATTTTCTATTGCTATATTGCGCCCATGGTCGAAACTAAAAAAATACCATAATTTCCAAGGTCATTTAGACTTGTGTTTATAAAGTGCTATTAACCTAACCAAATCCCTTATTGAATATTGTACCAAAAGGTAATTGTGATGTTTGTAGTGATGGACTCCCAAATTTTCTAACCTAACCAAACTTAACCAAATCTAACCTAACCCACCAAACTATAACCTAACCTAACCTAATCTAACCTAACTTACTCAACCTAATCCCCAACTTGGGATCCCTCCGGGTGTATGGGTGTTCCCAACCCAGAACCCCTAAACCTTGCAAATTCTTAGCTGTTTCCTACCGGTACCTGTTTGTTGTCAGCTGGTTGATGGGCGGGAGTTATCAGGTGATGAGCTATCTCCTGATTTACTTAGTTGTATCTAACGGGAAGGGGAGCTATGCTCGTAGTGTCCCTTCTCTGTATCTCGCCATATCTAATTTGCTCTTAAATTTGTGTATTGTTTTGCACACACTATTGTTTTGTCTAGTGTGTTCCATACATCCACCACTCTGTGGGGAAAGCTGTTCTTTTTCAGGTCTCTTCTATAACTGTCCTTTTTGAGCTTCCTTCCATGTCCTCTTCTGTTTCTCTTATCCCAATTTAGTAAGTCTTCTCTATCAAGGACTTCTATACCTCTCATAATTCTGTAGATGGCCAACAAGTCATGTCTTTCTCTTCTTTGTTCCAGGGTTGGTAATTCTAGTATTGACAATCTGTCTTCATATGACAGTTTTGATAGTGTTGGGGCCAGCTTTGTGGTTGCTCTCTGGATTCTCTCAATTTTCCTTATATTCTTTTTAGTACTGGGTGACCATAGTATTGCTTTGTACTCAATTTTGGCCTTATCTTCCTGTTGATTCTCGTGTGGCTTGTACAGATTATCAGCAGCAACCATAAATCAATGATAAATTTTAGAATCCTCAAAGGAATGGATGAATGACTACCTAGCAAAATACTGTTCAAAGTATTCACTCACCATACCAGGGCATTTCGTCCACTTTTTGATCTCCAATAATCATATGGACAGCCAGGACACGTAATTGACACAACTGCCATTGTGACTCTCAGATTCAAGCTGAGTGTGCTTCCCCTCACTTTACAAACCACTGCAGAGGACATTTGAAATAATGATCGCTAATGAGTGTCTCATCTCTGATTGGTCATGACATGATGATTGGGTGGCATATGCATCTGGTAAACAAACAGATGAATGGACAGGAGTGATTTGAAGACAGAGGTAGGCAGTTTGAGGTGGTAGGATCCCCAATTTTTTTTCATTGAATTAGATTAATTATCTCATTTATTATTGGTTCTCCCAATATGATTTAGTGGTTCAAAATGATTGTAATTATGGGCTCTGTCAGATGATATATTCAAAAACATACTATTGCATACTGTACAGAAATGCAGATATACCAAAATGTATATTACATTGATGTATTATAATTTACAAAATAAATATTTAATTTCCTATTGCTATATTGTGTAGTGTGCACTTCTATAAATTTACTGAAATTAGAGGGGTCTTCTGAATTATGATTTCTATAGTAGATTTCTTAAGTTTGAACATACCATTGAACAGAAACAGTAGTAAAAGCTACTATTGATGACTAATAGGTAATTTGATAATTATTTTTAATTGGTAATCAGTTCCACCTCTTGGTAAATGACAAGTAGTCAAATGCAGTGATCACTAGGGTAGGTTATGTGGTATATTTCTCTATGAATAGAGATTTCCCCATCACAGACAAAATTATGTGTGACTCTGTTTCATAGGGGTGCCCCATATAGACCCTAAAGTATCAGCTGCATGCTACTGAGCAGCTTTTAACCCCACCATAACATGCAGCCAATACTCCAGACGGACACCATGGTGTCACGTAGAGGCACAAATGGTACAAGGTGTTCTATAGTCTGAATAATTTATTTATTTTCTTACAGATATAACTTTCCAACATATAAAATTTGATGTAAGTTTATCTTGTGATCCAGGCTGGTATTGGTCATACTATATTCTATGAGGTTCTTCACAATAATGTTGTTGCTAAAAGTGGTTTGGGTGTTGTCCCAGTGAACTGGGTGATTATTTTGATCTAAATGTATGAATATATCACTAGAGTTATGAACTTCCTTTACATATTTCTTGTGTTATTCAATTCTGATTTTTGAAGGTATGGCAGTTTAGCCTACATGAAATTTATTTGATG